>NW_010227517.1:0-387 GCF_000690775.1 Eurypyga helias | reverse complement strand
ACCCTTCATAGGTAAAAAAAAAAAAAAAAAAAAAAAGGATATCCCGATCCCACTGAGGACAATACTACTGCATCCATTGCAGGCGGCGTTTTAGCCTTATGCTCAGTAGGAGTACCCATACAGTGCTATGCATCTTACGGTAACGATCATCAGAAACCATATCATCTGCTAATTCGACGACTGGTAATATCAGTGCAGTTGGCAGTAACTACCATGGTCTTACACAAGGTTGGCTGCATAAGAAGCCAAGTCAGGACATCAGATCTCTGTGTTTTTACACATTGGAGCTGCTGGTGGAGATTTAAAATATTTATTATTTGTAATAGATGCAAAAGTCTGCAGATGGACTAGGTATTGGCCCAGATACCATAGAATCATAGAATGGTT
>NW_010227516.1:17523-30298 GCF_000690775.1 Eurypyga helias | reverse complement strand
TCTGAGCATCTTCATGGCCCTCTTCCTGTGGGATAATAAATTCTTGACTTGCACTCTTTACTCCCCACAACTGAAAAATCTGCTTCTGTCTCCAAAACTACAAGCAGATCTCTCCTTAATCACTTCCTGAATTTTCAGAAAGTAGAATGCCATTATTTTCCTAGATTGAGATTTTAATGGAAACACAATTAGTGATTATCACTGTGTGATATGACACGACAGGGAATTTTCGAGATACGCCTCCCTGCTTCAATAAACCACAGCCACAGTGTAAAACGACAAGATGAAATACAGCAACTTGGAAGCTCTCAGTTGTACCTGCTTACGGTACGGTGTAATCACTCCGATATCAGTCACTGACACTGCCGTGTTCTCATTTTTAGCGAGGTGGGAACAGTACTGCATTACTTGAACTGCTTCAGTTGGATTGAACCACGAAGGACTGTGGCCTTCACGTGTTTCACTGCCCTGTATTGGGGGAAACGAAGTGAGATCATTGATGAAGACCAGATGCAGAAGTGACTATACATTTATTAACAGATTATTCTTAGACATCCTAAATGCAGAGAAGAGTGATGTTGTATACAAGTTCTCATCTTTGCTCTATACCCTTTCCAATGAACAAGTATTGCTTAACTTTAAAAAAATTTTTTTTTTTTTGAGCTGGAGAATTCCCAAGACAACAGTACTTTAAGTCTGCAACAAAGGAGTTAAATCTCAACTCAGAGTAACACGTGTTAGTGAGCTGGTATCTTGCTTTTGTGCAAGGTAGAGGTATTCAAAACAAAGCCCCTCCAAGCGGTGGATATGATCACTTTTCCTAACTTCTTGGAATACTAAAAGACAAATGTTTCCCCGAAGTACTATTTTTTCCCCTGCCTACTTAAACCTTAGTAATCCTCTGGGATGAATACAATCCTCAAACTAATGTAGCAAACTCTCATCAAAAGCAGTCTAAAGGCAGCTGACCATAGCTCCATCCTGGTCAATCTGCTACGAGTTTATCAGTGTCTCCACAACATACTTCAGTGGGCAGCTGCTCAAGTTAGAATTATAGAATCACGGAATGGTTTGGGCTGGAAGGGACCTTAAAGATCATCTAGTTCCAACCCCCCTGCCATGGGCAGGGACACCTTCCACTAGACCAGGTTGCTCAAAGCCTCATCCAGCCTGGCCTTGAACACTTCCAGGGATGGGGCATCGACAGCTTCTCTGGGCAACCTGTCCCAGTGCCTCACCACCCTCTCCGGGAAGAACTTCTTCCTGATACCCAATCTAAACCTCCCCACTTTCAATTTAAACCCATTACCCCTTGTCCTGTCACTACAGGCCCATGTAAAAAGCACCCCCAGCTTCCTTGTAGCCCCTTCAGGTACTGGAAGGTGCCATAAGGTCTCCCCAGAGCCTTCTCTTCTCCAGGCTGAACAAGCCCCACTCTCTCAGCCTGTCCCCATAGTAGAGCTGCGCTGCTCCAGCCCTTTAAGCATCTTTGTGGCCTCCTCTGGACTCACTCCAACTGGTCAATATCCTTCTGATGTTGAGGGCTCCACAGCTGGACGCAGCACTCCAGGTGGGGTCTCACAAGAGCAGAGTACAGGGGCAGAATCACCTCCCTCGACCTGCTGGCCACACTTCTCCTGACACAGCCCAGGATACGGTTGGCTTTCTGGGCTGCCAGCGCACACTGCCGGCTCATGTTCAGCTTTTCACCTACCAGTACCCCCAAGTTCTTAGCAAACAACTGACTTGAGTGGTTGTTTCCAAACTCAGATAATCAGGAAGTCACGTTACTTGAAAAAGGAAGTTTCTTCCTTTTTCATATGCTTTCTAGAATTCATTCTAATGAAAACTCACCTACAACATTAGCAAACTTCTACCAGGCCTTCTTATCCATACTTCCACTACATGTACATTTTACATACCCTTATTCCATGAAAAATTAAGGGAAATCCCTTCCTGGGCAATTTTCTCCAATGCAACAAAGAAGTTACAACTGAAGTGTCTGCGCAACATTCTAGCTCCTTATGATAAAACAATTTCGATGGCAAGGCAAGCAACGCAGAGTGTGACCTGTAGTTCTTCACGAGTTTTGTGATCTGCAAAAACAAAACATAAAATCTGTAACTGAAACAGCTCATTAGTCTTCAGACTTCACAGTACACAGCTCCCAGGCAAATACTACCGTACCATCCTCCAGCATTTAGCTTTCCTAAAGGTGCCAAAGAACTGTACCAAAGGCAAAAACTGCAGGTGTGATCTTTTGTAAGTAAAAACTAAATAAAAGCAGTTTTTTTAAGGACCTCCAAAGGAGAGGAAAAAAAAAGAGACAGAAAAGAGAATTGAATGTATATAACAGAGGAATTGGTCATTCTCTGGTTTCTTAAAACATTTGATCTATAGGCACATTCTCTTTTTTAAAGGCAGTCAGACTCTTTTTCATGGAGTTTCCATGGATGTAACCTGTTTTTTGAAGAAGTCTTGACAGGCAGAAAGGCAGCATCAAAGTAGCTGACAGAAGCTGGCCTTAGAAACCCGAAATGTATTTGCCTTTCAATGAAAAGAATGGCCTTACGAAGTACAATAACCAGCTTAGGAAAAAATGTCCTGTAAGAAGACTAATATATGACACCCGAGTCCTCTGGTAACCCTAAAGCCCTCAAACGTCCTGCTCTCTCACGATGCTCATTCTTCTTAAGCACTGTATAAGGAATAAAACAACTAAAGTTTACTGTAACAGATTGTTAGGAGGAAGAGTGACAAGTTTTTAGTAGGCTGAACTCAACCTAAAGCCTAGGGCCAAACACTCCCACTTTCCTCCTTAAGTCTGCCATCTGATTTCCCCCACCCCTCTTACATGGACACATCTAGACATACTTTGCTCTCAGCTTAATTCTTCAGAGTATATTACCATGAGAATGGGAAGGCATCTTGGCAAGTTTAACTTTGGCCCTATATCTCAGATTCAGACAGTAATTTAAAGCAGCTGAAACATCTATCCTTTTTTTGCACTCTGTCACTTAGCACAGACTTCAGGTACTTCACCATACACAGGAGCTTTGGGAAGCTGTCCTTCAGAGGAAAGTTTGATAAAGAAACAGGAACAGCTTCTTTTTTCCATTCCTGAAACATGATGTTTGCAAAAATAATCTTTATGTTTAAAGAGGAGGCTTTATTCACCTCTTTATGCTAAAAGCACAAGTTGTACTCGTCCATTTGTGGAAAATTAAAGTTATAAAGTTAAGGTAAATGTGGACAATGAAGATGGAAGGGAATTTTAATGCATTATTTAGAATTTGGCTTTGTGCATTATATCTGATTTATTCTACTTAAGAATAGAGAACCCCTTCAAAGAAGGGTTTTAATATGTTGGAGGGCTCAGCATCCTTGCTATTCAGAGTATATTTTCAAAATAGCCAAGCTTTCCTAGAGAACTAATGCTCCAACTAGACTTCTCACTAAGCAACAGGGAGCAAAAAGGTGGTTAGGAAACAGCAGGAACTACAGTTACTCCATTTTTGATTTAGAAGAAAAAAAAAATAGTTAAAATTGTAGTTTTACTCACCAACAAAGGATTATATGCTCCACAGGCACTAAAAGCATCCTCATCCCTCAGATATATCTCTCTTGATGTCAGTCTTTCCAGCAGGGATACATTCAATCCAAAATTCAGTGCAATTTTAGATTTTATTACTGGCCCTAACTGCTTTGGATCTCCAACAAGAACTATCTGTATATGCAATTAAAAAAAAAAAAAATCATCTTGTATGAAAACAGTTATGACAAAAAAATGCAGTTTCAATTACAACATACACACTTCAGAATTCCAAGGTCAGTTTATATCAAGCATTCTGTTTTTCTCCAAACATCTGTTTGTGAAGAAGGGTTAGGGCCCAGGCAGACGTACAGACTGACACTGTCGTCTTAAACTAAGAAAGCGTATTTTTATGTTGACATCTTCCACACACTGGACCCTGTCCTACCAATGCAGACTTGTCTCAGATGTAACCCAACCCATCTGAGTGTGGGAAATGGATATTGTACACGAATAAGATTTATTACGAGTAGTCAGAATTGTGTACTCACTACCAGGAAATGGCTGCTCGCATTCCACATCATCACAAAAACACAACCAGCAAACCAAAACTCTTTTCCTTTCAGTAAGTGATGCTAAGAGAACTACCTGTCCTTTAGCTTCTGAAATCAACCCAAGAGGAATCAGGCTCTCTGGTTCACTTGCTTGTCCTGCCTCATCCAGAATCACATGAGTGAAGTGTCCAAGCCTAGAATTCAACAACATGAACCCAAAACGGGGCTGTTTTCAGATTAGTTCACTCTGCCACCCTGTGGTTGACCTCAGCAATTCTGTTAAGCGTGCTAGGCAACTCCATGCACGCAGTGCTAAGATGGGTATTTTCAACACAGAAGGTAGAAAAACAACCCGGTAACTTTAGTTTCTCATTGTTGATTTTGCTTGCATACTCCAGTATACACCAACTGCCGGCTGTCTTGATTAAAGCATCGTGTATGCCCAGGTTAAGACACTCAGGAAAAGCTTTTTCGTGCTCTCCATTTCCTTCTGCTATTTAACAAGGACAGTGCACTTGGCACAGTGAAGAATCCCCAGGCTTTTTCCTACCAAACAACTCAAGCCAGTTAGGCTTCAGAGTGTCCTTTTATAACATTAAAGTCGCAATCAGAGGAATCTTTAGCTAACAGCAGTTGACATGGTGATTGTTTACAATTAGTAAAGGTGACTTGATCAAAACCAATTCAGTGTGACAATCATTGACAATATCATCAATGGCAATATCACGTCCAAGGCTCCCACTGGCAGTGGAGAAGTTACTTTATCAAAAATTTTTAACATTAGTCAAGGTAATTAAGTTCACCATGGAGAAAGTCTCTGCTGAAACGTTACTAAACCCAAGTGGTTTATTAGGAAGACAATTTCAAGATAGAGGCACATGC
Organism: Eurypyga helias; assembly: GCF_000690775.1. Taxonomy (NCBI): domain Eukaryota; kingdom Metazoa; phylum Chordata; class Aves; order Eurypygiformes; family Eurypygidae; genus Eurypyga; species Eurypyga helias. The sequence goes on along the minus strand of NW_010227516.1, from coordinate 25,330 downwards.
CATAAACTGTATTAAAACAGCTCAAGTTACAGTACAAAGGGTATCTAAAAGCTCTGGGGTTTGCAGCATCCCGCTGTCTCAGTGATATTCCTGTCTGTAGTACTCTACCGTATTGCTGTTTGATAAAACAGCCCTGCACTGCTGCATGTGGTGATTATTATCCTGAACCATGATGCTTTCCGAACATCATCACCATCTTGGCAGTAAGGTTTCACCATCTCATCAACATGCTGCAAAAACAAAAAGGTATTTTGTAAAACAAAACACCACTCAAACTGTTTACATTTGAAATAAAAAAAGTCCCCTGAAAACTATTTTAGAAGCTGAGAAAACACTTAGATTTAGACCCACTCATTCACCAAAATGAATCCTTCATTGGTTTGCCTAAACAAAGCAGATCATATGCAAGACAGCTGTTTTCTCTGTATTGTAAGGATCAAAAGTGAGCACACGGATGTTTCATATCTACATATATTCCTATACATACTTATGTACAAAATGCACACAGAAAGTAAATGTACTGTATAAAGATGACGTCCTACTTGCTTGCTTTCCTGTGTAAGTAGTCCTAATTTGGAGACAAAAGCTTGACTTCAGTAAGAGATTTTAGGCTTGCTTTGTAAGTCAGTGTCTCGACACATTAAAAAATCCCACTGATACATATGAGCTGCTTGTGGAGCTAACCTCCTTCCTGCAGTGCTTAAGATTCTACACTCATACATCCAAATTAAAGGCTATGATCAGCATTTCCAGTTTATCTTCTGGAAAAGCTGGAGTAGTATGTTCATACTTTGGGTCCTAAACAAGCCTAACCAGCCTAAAACCCACTGACAGTCACATTACTAAATCAGTATCTTAAGATCTAAATATAAAAATGGAAATATTAACTGGCAGATCTCTCATATTTACCTCTATTGACCTGATGCTAGCATTAACTCGGACCATAGCTCCTGGTTTTAACAGGCTGCTTTGATGCAGGCGCAAGCAAATCAGATCTGTCGCAGCATTCGATGGTGCACAAACCAAAATACGACTGTCTGGTAGAGTATAATGAATCTACATTAAAGCAGATGGACATAAAAAAAAAAAAAGAGGTTATTTAGAAAAGTAGCAATAACTCAAAACATTCCCATTTTATTTCACTAAGCACAGAATTCACAAGAGTTTTGCATACAGGTTATACGCATCCATCCCTTCAGTTGAAGAACACTAGTCTTGACAGTCACGACTAAGTACTCTGAGTTCACCAACAGCAATTAACTCATGGTTATCATACTAGCGGATACCCCTGCTTCATGAATATATTATGCACTACTGGAAACACAAGTTAGATACTGTTCACTAAAGCTCTAAAGACAAGAAGACTTGAAAATAAGCCATGCAGGAACTCTGTAAAATCACTATCAGTATCCTTCTGCTTTCACAAAGCTATAGAAAATGATCTTAAGAAGAGCATTTTGAAAACTCCTTGGGAAAAAAAGATGACTACTTACCGAATTGCTTTAAATGTTCCAACACTGAAAAGACTAGAGACAACTGATTTGTCATCCACCATTACCTGTAAAATAGCTTCAACTACTGTTAATGTTTTTCCCGTTCCTGGTGGTCCAAAGAGAACATAAGGTGTTGGACGACATTCACCACTCAGTATCCTTGTCACTGCCAGTTTCTGTTGCTCATTCAGCATGGGATTGAAAAATTCACCAGCTCTCTGCTTAAATGTCACAGTTTCACCAGCTATAATCGAGATAAGCATATACTAAAACTCCACATGATGTACATTAAAGCAATTCCAATTCACATTAGGCTTCAAAAAAGTTTCATTTTCCTTATGCAGGAACGACTAATGAATTTCTCACAAATTCTGATTTCTTAGAATTGCAGGTAGAAAATAAGTCATTAATATTTCAGAAGTATATTGAATTTTTAGTAAAACTGAAGGCCAGAAAAGGCCTATGATTACATAACCCAACAATCTGTAAAAACTCAATTCACTGAATTTAGCATTAAGCTCACTTTTTGTCCTAGGCTAGCAAAAGTTTAGTAACATTCAGTAAATGGTACTTCAGGTATAGTACCAGCACTAGATGACTATTATTAAGTCATGACTATTGAAATTTTTTTCTTAATCCTGCCTGAATTAGTCTAGCATTAGCTTTTCACAGCAGAATCTTACTAACCCTCGGACAGAAGTGCATTCTAGATAATCCATTCTGTATTTCCTTAGGCATCCTATTGCTAAAAGTGATAAAATCACCCTATTTGGCAATTAAATACACTGATATTTAAAGTCATGCTTTCCAGAAAAGCATAGAAATTATCTGGGCTCTCCAATTCTGAAGTTTTAGCACCTTTGGAAAACAGCTATCCCAAGGAGAAGACACAGCATTCCAGTAAATTTGAAAACTTCAAACATGACCAAAAATTTTCAAATTAATAACTGGAAAATGATTATTGAGTACAAAATATTATCACTGAACATTTGCTGTCCCATCCCTGGCCGTGTTCAAGGCCAGGCTGGATGAGGCTTTGAGCAACCTGGTCTAGTGGAAGGTGTCCCTGCCCATGGCAGGGGGGTTGGAACTGGATGGTCTTTAAGATCCCTTCCAACCCAAACCATTCTGTGATTCTATGAACTGGAGATGTTTAAGTAATCCACAGAAAGACTCCAATGAAACTCCCTGCTAGCACTGCTATAGAATTTGCCTTTAGAAGACAGAGCATGAGAACATTGAAAAGGAATCGTACTGAGCCCTGGTTTACTGACATGACTGCAATCCTGAACTGACTGTACTTGACTACGAAGTGTTGAAGCATACCAAGTTGGCTTGTTTGCACAGCTACTCTCTTCGAACCTGTGACGTTCGCCTGCCTTGATGCCATGCATTTTGCCTGTTTGTTCTGCATTTTTTTGACCTGAAATAGTAGGCGAAAATAAATGCATTTATAACCTTGTAATGACAGGCAACTAACACTTTTGAATTTGCTAGGTTTTAATTTCTCCCATTAAATAGCATTATTCCATTAAAAAGAATATTTACTGTGAAAACAGAAAGATTCAGTAATAGGAGAAGATACCATGAATTCCCACCTTAAATTTAAGGTTTCTAAATGTTTAATGTTAGCATAAGACAAACTTTTACTTCACAAATACTTCTTTGAAGCCATGGCTGAATACTTTGTTTCCTTCCACAAAAGCTAACATTCACACTCTGTGTCACTAAGCAAGATGCTGCCTCCTTCCCTACAAGCAGTTTACTCCCATGTTGCAATCTGAATGTGGTGTTTGCAGGGTTCTGAACCAGACGCCTCAATCTTAGTAATACTGATCTTAATCCAGTGGTGAGTGTTAGAGTGTGATTACTCCTCCTTGTACAGGCCAGGGGTACCATCAGGAAATGTTTGCTGAGCCATGGTGTCACGGAAAGACTGCAAGGCTCACCTAGTCCTTCCGACCACTCTCTTTGCTGCTTATCCACGTGGGTACTAGTGGCAACTCAAATAGATTAAGGGGAAGATCCTATAGCTCTGGGGCAAGCATGAGGGGTCCAAGTCATGTTCTCCACCATCCCTGTCAAACAGAAATGCCCCAGCAGAAGCAGGTATCCTGCAGAACAGCCAGCTGTGCTGCCGCTCTCACCAGCACGGCTCTGGGTCTATGTGCAGGAGCCCCTTGACTGTACGTTGTTAATGGCAAACACCGGAGACGTGTCTGAATTGTTACCAGATGAGGATGGAACAGCACCAAAAGTGTCTGGTGGTCTATAACAAATCCCTGCCAGAAGGAAGACAACATGGGTAAGTTCTAACAGTTGGCATCAGTGTCCTGATGACAGGCTGTACATCTTCCTGGAGGTTTCAATTGTTCACACCCCTGTTGCAATTCACCTAGGAAACGTGCAGAATTTCTAGACTGAGCTGGTGACGCTTCCCTAACGTAAATGGCTGACATCCTGACCAGAAATAACACTCCGCTAGACTTGCTGCTCACACACAGGAAAAAGGCTGTGTCCATATACCAGCTTTTGTTGCAGAGATTGCGAGATGGGAGGAAGGCTAAGAAGGTAAAGCAGCGGAGTCAGAACTCTGGCCCATCTCGAGCAAGCCTCAGTTTCAGTAAGAGATCACCTGGCAAAATCCTCTGGGAAGTACCAGGTGGGGAAAAAGGTGCCCAGGAGAGCTAGAAGTTGCTTATTGAGCAGTCATAACAAATTTCAGGAATTTCAATAGAAGGCCTGCTTAGCTAATCTTGTAGTTTCTTGATGAATTTATAAAAGGCTTATTACAATCAGAAACAAGGCCAGGCAGAGACACTGCTTGGCCAGTTGGACAAAAATCAGGAAGGTTGGAGAGATCAAAGCACAGCTGAAGTTAGACTGTGGCAAGGACAGAGTAATGAGAAGGGATTTAGCAGATGTGGTGGCTGGATACAGTTCAAGGATCATGGAGGCTCATGGATAGATAAGAGATAGCAGTTCATTGATGGATAATATGGGAAAGAACTCTGTGTCCTTTCTGCCTCACACACACGTCTCCAGACTCCTGTGCAAAGTAACAGTATGGGAAGGAAAGGAACAAGTAACAGAAGGGGAGAACCATGCTACAAACTGCTTAGAGATGCTGGATAGGGTAGGTGTGATTCATCACTCCGATATGACTGTGGACATTGCCGCCGATTAGCTACAAGAAAAAATAATCATGACAAGCCAGGGAATGTCTCTGACAGCAGGAAGGAGCTAATATTGCTCCAGTTTAAGAGCAAGAAGGAAGACCTGGGGAACTATAACTTGCCAGCCTCACTCGTCTGAGAATATCATGGAGCACATCTCCCTGGATTCCACGTGCTTCACATGATTGGAAAAAAGGGTGACCAGGAATAGTCAACATGGTTAAACCAAGGGGCAGACTGTTCAGGACCAACCTGATTTTCCTCTACGAAGAGACTACTATGCGGACAGACTATGACGTAGACAAAAGAAAAGCAGTCATATACATATAATATAATTTCACTATACTAATTTCATTATTACTCATTTCATTTCACTGTATTAATTATATTTCATATAATTTCACTAGTAGTTAAGGAGTATGGGTAAATATACTCAGAACAGGATGATTACCTTCTATCATAAACTTATTTCCTGCCTGTGCTGGTTTTGGCTGGGATAGAGTTAATTTGCTTCACAGTAGCTAGTACAGGGCACTGTTTGGTATCTGTGCTGAAAACAGCACTGATAACAGGGATGTTTTCATTACTGCTGAGTAGTGCTGACAGACTCAAGGCCTTTTCTGCTCCCCACCCCACCAGCGAGTAGGCTGGGGGTACACAAGGAGTTGGGAGGGGATGCAGCCAGGACAGCTGACCCCAACTGACCAACGGGATATTCCATAGCATAAGAATTCATGCTCAGCATCTAAAGCTGGGAAAAAAGGAAAGGGGGGAATGTTGAGGGTTATGGCATTTGTCTTCCCAAGTAACTATTAGACGTGACAGAGCCCTGCTTTCCTGGGGATGGCTAAACACCTACTTGTTGATGAGAAGTGGTGAATGTAAGGAGTATGGGTAAATATACTCAGAACAGGATGATTACCTTCTATCATAAACTTATTTCCTGCCTGTGCTGGTTTTGGCTGGGATAGAGTTAATTTGCTTCACAGTAGCTAGTACAGGGCACTGTTTGGTATCTGTGCTGAAAACAGCACTGATAACAGGGATGTTTTCATTACTGCTGAGTAGTGCTGACAGACTCAAGGCCTTTTCTGCTCCCCACCCCACCAGCGAGTAGGCTGGGGGTACACAAGGAGTTGGGAGGGGATGCAGCCAGGACAGCTGACCCCAACTGACCAACGGGATATTCCATAGCATAAGAATTCATGCTCAGCATCTAAAGCTGGGAAAAAAGGAAAGGGGGGAATGTTGAGGGTTATGGCATTTGTCTTCCCAAGTAACTATTAGACGTGACAGAGCCCTGCTTTCCTGAGGATGGCTAAACACCTACTTGTTGATGAGAAGTGGTGAATGAATTCCTTGTTTCGCTTTGCTTGCATATATGGCTTCTGCTTTACCCATTAAAGTGCCTGTATCTCCACCCAAGTTTTTTCACTCCTACTGCTCTGATTCTCTCCCCATCCTGCCATGGGGGGAGTGAGCAAGTGGCTGTGTGGTGCTCAGTTGCCAGCTGGGGTTAAAACACGACACTACCACAGTGACAGGACTTAAGTATCTACTCAGCAGTAGCTATGAAGACTAGTCTAAGGAAAATCTGACAATGCCAATTATACTAATATCTTTTTTTTTTTTTAATAATCACTTTCCATTTGAGATGGGAGTGTTACAGCATCAGTTTTCATAAAATCCCCTGTCCCCAGGCAGCAAACAAACTTCTGTCATCAGAAAGCAGCAGAATATAACTCTGATTCTCCATTACACAATTCCTTTCTAACAACAGCTGTACAATAGGTATTTGTTACCAATCTGAATGGTATTCAGCATTTTAAGGAACATTTAAGGAATAGATACCTTACTTTCCTGCTGGGAACATTGTTCAAGGCCATCATCAACAACACAATACTCAGTAGTATTCTGGTTCTTGATTACTTGTGGTGATTGTAAGACAAGCCTTTCCGGGAATAACACTTCAAATTTAGAGGAGAAAGAAAGTAGAGAAATTTGAAAGCCCCATGAACACTTTGCACGTTTCACTGATTCACTCTGCTGACACATCAGATTGCTTTTGCGTTGTTTTTAGCAACTCAGAGCAGTAAAGACCTGTGTGAAGTTCATATGGATCGTTCTACTCAACCATAATACAGGAAAGCAGTGCTTTGTAATAAATTCTGAGGTAACACAAAACATTGCCATTTAACTTGTTTTCATTATGATGCGATTTCTACAGTTCTTATCAGCTCAGACAGTTAAAAAAAAAAAAAGTTTGTTTCCACTCCTCTTCCCTGTGATGGCCAACAGAGGAAATCATTCTGACATCACAGACACCTACTCTACATCCAGAGTGGTTGTTAAATAAATACAGAGAAGTTGTATAAGAAGAAACTACAATGCATTCTTCTCAGATTGCCCTGGTGTGAAAGCAACGTAAAGCACAAGACTCCTCACAAACAAACTCCTCTGGACAGCTTAAGTCAACTGAAGCATACCTTTTTCACCCAGGTAGATGGCTTGCTCAACTGCCAAATGGCATCGCCTGCTTGTAACCCTGTTATCAGAATAAAAACGTGTAGATTAACATTACCATAAACTACAACAGCATACACTTACAAGGCATCCTGTATTTTTTACTATGCACCAGTGTGTATAAAAATAGGAGTTTTACCTAAAACCACTTTTTTTTTTTAAAGAATCAACTATTGAGTAAAATGCCGCAGAAGTGTAAATCAACAGCTGTGCTGTGAACAACATTGATACATATACTCTCTAGCTTTTCAGCGAGACAAAGATGGCCTGGTGTTCCAGACTCTGATAGTCTTTCAAGGAAGTTCTCTGCAAAGCTGATTTTACAAAGATTAAACAACTTTGCACAGATAATAAAGACAAAAAGTATAAAAGGATGGTTGGTTAACATCAGCAATTTTAATTTTTCACCCCACAGTCTTGCCGCCGTATTGCTATATCTTTTTTTCTTAAGAAATTATAAAAAAACCGCCCCCAAAACACACACCCTGCCTCACACCTCCTCCCCGCAATTTCACTGCCTGGCATTGATGCAATCATTTTGAGAGGCTTAAGACAAGAATTCTTTGCACATTCTGACTACAGTTGCAGTGTTGTACCAACGAACGCAGTGGCAAA
>NW_010227516.1:0-17492 GCF_000690775.1 Eurypyga helias | reverse complement strand
AGGAAAAGAGGTGAAAGAATTGGCAAGATCTTAATTATGCCCTCCTCCTATCTGTATCCACCAAACCAACCAATTGATAGTCAAGTATATTTTAAAAGTCACTTTACTAGAGGACCCATTAAATGCAGCTTTTTGGAAACTTAGAAAAATACCTGCAATGAACAAATTCCACATCCATGGGTTCCAAGTTGTAAGCTTGTTCAAAGTCTGCATTAAATTTAAGAGTAACATCTTCATTACATATCTGTTGCAAAAACAAAGTCGGTTTACTGACGAAGGTTCAACACAAAGAAGCATCTCTGAAAACACTGAACATCCTCCATCACCTCTGAAAAGAACACCTGGATTTACCTGCTGTCAACATATTGCATATCTACATTATGTTAAGAGTGCTTTCAGAGCAGGTAAGGATTATATTCTAGAAAGATTAGGAAGCTAAAAATCTTCAAAAATACAGTAAAAATAAAATCACCTCTCAGAATGTAGATAAAACAAATCTAGCTTCCCAAAAGTCAGGTTAAACTAGTCTGTAACTCCACAAATTGCCAGCTTCCCCTCTGAAACTTGTGGGCCACAGTATTTTCAAGGAGGACACACACAATTTACTTACCTCAGTAATATAGGCGACGTACTCTATTACATGCTCAGAGTAGACCTGACTTTTCAGTATCACCTTATCACCTAATTGTAAACAAAGCACATACTGTTACAAGGAATAGTAACATCTTTGCTGCAGCACTTAATTTCTTCTTCTTCTGCATGGTTAAACTGGGAACTTGCAGGATGCCAGATGTTAATGAACTTCTGTGAGTACCTGTTCTGAAATGCCATATGCAGCTGTATATCACATTTTAAAAGGCACCTAGTATTGATGCAATCAGACAACATCCCCCCAAAACAGTATCATGTAACATTTGAGATTCTGAATTGAATTTTAACTACCTTCCCACCTTTTGCTCTTGATACACCTATAGCCTTTTAAGTTAAGTTATTACTACATTGCACAGTTTATTTTTGCTGAAAGCTCCACCAGGTTTTGTATATGAAAAAACCTAAAGTATCGGAACATGTGTAAGAACAGACACATGCAACACTGCTTCAGACAGCAGCCACGGTACAGCTGACACGGAGACATTAAGTGCAGTTCACCTGTCTAGTACCCTAGATGAATAACTGTGTTCTGGTATGTAAAAGACTCCTTTAAACAAATCAATAAGCAGAGTTTGTACTACACTGAAAACAGTGATCAATGTGCTATTTGGCTTCATCTCACATTAACTGCTACCTGTAAACAGACGAGGTCTGCCCTCTTCCACTCCTGGCACTTCCAACACTAACAAGTTCCCTTGCCTTTTCAAAGTGACACCACTCATGCTGAAGTCCTTTATCTCTGTTTCTGCACAGATCTCTTCAAGCCACAAGAGAGTAGAAAAGTTCGCTTTGTAATTATCTAGATTAAGACGCTGAAAAACAAAACAGTATACATGATTGTTGTAACTTCTACACTAAGATATGAAACTCACTATTCTTAACTTCATACAAAACACCTCTTAAGACAGACTGCACGGCAACTGTGTTGCTAATTAAGGCACCTAAATACATGTATCTATACACTAGCTACTATTTAAAACTCCCCCAGTAGTCAAAGCAGAATTAGTAAAGTCCTTGGAGCCCAAATACAACTGCCAGTCGGCTAGAGGTAACAGAGTTTCTCCCTGCTACAATGGCAGTTTTAACATCTGAATGCAGGGGCAGCCTACAAACTGAAATCTATGCTCAGCAGTCCCAGAAAGCATAAAAATCTAAGCACACTGGGCAGAGATGGGTGAAGAGAGAGTCATGTTAGTCTTGGCCCTGGCTGATGATTATACAGCTTACGGCAAGCTGGAACAACCTGAGCTTTCAGAGCTTAGTGCATCTCACTGAAGAGAGCCTTGTGCTGTTGGAGAACACCAATCTAGACAAGGATGAACAGCACAGAATGCTTCGTTAGGTATCTTCTCACTCAGATACAAGGCGAACATGCAGCGTGTTCTGGAGAGGACTTAAAACAGTCACCCGTACAAGACAAATTAAGGTGTGGTTAAAAATAATCAAAAGGGATAGAAAGCACAGCTACATGATGCTGGTCTTGTGAAACAGCTCTGCCTTCACAGCAGCCAGACACTGCAGATTTTGTGGGCAACATCCCTCCCTTCAGCTGGGCTCCTGAAATGGAGCAGCACCCTCCACTGTGCAACTCAACTGGCTGAGGGGCAGGGAGACCAGTCCTGGCTCCAGAAAGAAAATCCCCAAAGAAACAGGCCTCTTTGCCAAGACTGGAGCATGAGGCTTGACCCTGGCTCTGCCACCCCGACTACAAGGGTGTCCAGCACCAAACGTTGGTTGTCACTGTGTAAAGATCACATTCCACCCGCATCTTTTAGGAACCAAAAGTGGAGAGATGCAGAAATCTGCCTGCTGTTGTCAGGGCTGCACCACAGCAGATCCCAGGATGCATCCCCCTCCACCAGCAGAGGTCCACAGGTCACAGAGAACTGTTTCAAATTATCGGGTGGCTTTTGCTACCGGCTGTGACAGGCAGGGCTGGATGAGCCTGCTACTGGAGCCGACTGTTTTTGGTAAGTCACACTTCTGTCCTGCTCTCATGCAATGGATTTAAATGTGAACGAAGCTGGTGTAGGTCAGACCAGTGACTGAATGTCTTCCCCTAAATATTTTTATGCAAGCTGGACTAAGCTTCAAAATTTTAATAATCTAAAACCCATTCCCATCAGGGTAGAACATCAGCAAATGTTGAAGACACTTTCACTGACAAGTACCAGACAGAACTTAAAGTGTGGTTAAAACACAGTCCCCCTTCATGGCAGGCTCTCAGTACAAAAGTATTTCAGATACTACAGTTTTATCTTCTTTTTGAGAGAGGAACCTGCTATCTTAATGCTGTGACCTCAGGATATGTGTCAGCTGTTTAGAAAGCAAATCACATAGCTTTTTACAGTTTTGAAAAATTAAATATCAGCCCCAGAGTGTAAGTCCTGAAAAAGTTAGAGGAGGGGAAAAGTGAGTTGCAGCAATGTTCTACCAGAAATGAGGACAAAGCTTTGCAGAAGGAATCACTGTAATATTCTTGTTAGACGTCAGGGTTATTTTATTTTTGGTACATATTCTGAAATTGCTGTACTTGTGGGAAGATTTTGAACAAGCCATAGTGAATTAAAGTTTGAGGACTTTTTAAAAGAAGTTTCAAACAACCAGAAAAGCATCCTTTGTTACTGCAATAACAAGAATTTCAGCTTTCATTTGCTATGAATCAACTGCTGGACTGCTGTTCTGACACCCCAGAAAACCCTTTCCAATGATGCCTACAAAGTGAGAATGAAGAGGAATCTTTGTTCAGCTTCTGTGATATCCCCTCCCCACCCCCAGTATTACTTCTACTCCCTTTTCAGTTTTTCACATTTTTCCTCTTGTAAGTTTGGATTCTCTGACATACTGAAACCCACAGAAGTTATGGGATACAGACCAAGTCTTAAGCATACAATATTACATCATCCTCTATTACACTAAGGGCTACACATTTTTGCTAAATCAAGGCCAGCTTGAACACACACACACACTTACATAAAATCTATTTTCTTATATAAAACCTACACTTGCATACCTCTGCTAGGAGAGGTTGAAAGGTCAGTATGTCTAACTTCTGCTCCACACACTTCCTTAACTCAACTGGTACGGTATAATGCGGGAGAAAGCTTGGCAACTGCTTTCTTTTATTTCTAAAACAAAAAAGATGTATGACATATCATTAAGCTTTCTCAAATGATATATGTGAAAAACAGATAATTTACATGCCACATCATCCAGGCTACAAAACCAAACCACACACCAGACCCAAAGATTCCTTCAAAGTGACAACTGAGATGTTTGCTGTACCAGTATGAAAGGTAAGTGTTCTAGTCACAGATTATATGAAAACATCGTGCACCTGCTTTTTCAGTCTAGGGATATTTTTGTAACTGAGCAAGTACTATAAAAGGAAGCTTATTTGCAAAAGGAGAAGCTCTGAATGAAAGGTGGGAAACATTTATCAGATAGACATGTCAAAAGGTGTTTGAGGAGTTATGAAGCTAACTCTCTCAGAAAACTATTTCTGATTTTCCATCTTTTCTCTTAGTAACATAATCGTTACTTGTAGATCACCATGCAACAGTGTTTTTCTTATCACCACATTACACAGTGGAAAGAGCTCCTGTTTGACAAATCTACAAAGAAATCAAGCAGTTCATTACTAAAACAACCTCTTCTATCAGTAATACCCACCATTACCTTGTTAACATCCATACACATGTACAGCCTCTCCCAGTTTCACATTCTGTCAGCATTACAGAACACATACAGCAATACCAAATAGTGCAGTATTAGGCAAGTGTTATTTTTTGCTCTAATTCACAGTACCTTCTGTATTTAGGAGCAACCACTGTAGTCTTCATTGGCTGAGATTCTGGAATAATTTTAGGCTTTTTTGGAGAAAATGTTTTCACAGGTGCTATTAGTAATTCTTCTTCATTTGTTACAGTGGCTTCAATATAGCGTCCAACAGTAAAATCAGAAAAACCAAGCAACAGGAGTTCTTTACTGTACCCAGGAATTCTTCAAGTAAACAGAAGTTATGTTCTTAAAACCATGTTCACACTTCATCTTCCCCAGCCATAAAGATTTTTTTTTGTAAATAATTACAAAAAAAGTAAAGATCTCAAAACCCCAATTTCATCAAAAGCTTGGGTAACGAGCTAAACCCCTCCCTCAACACGCTAGGTACAAAATTAATACTTCTCTCACAAGGAACATCTTGGAATTACTATTACAGGAAAAGATTAGCCAGACATTTCCAGAGAAGCCCGAAACATCCCTTCACTTTTTGCTGCAACAGCTTTGCTCCACCTTGCTTAGGGTTCAGTTTTCAGCAGCCTTAAAACCATAAACACATCAAGAGGAGAAAGTACGAAAGAATAGGGATCTTCTGTTTCTGAAAAACACACCTGATGTCTTTCCCCTATTGCTTCCCAAGTGTACCAGAGGGAACAGTTTCTTCAGACTGATTTCTCAGGAACTTAATACAAAAGATCTAACACACACAGTTTGCTCTGAAATCCCTTAATGAACTCATCCCAGACCTACCCAGAGACCAATTCTCTTGTCGGCACTAACTACATGGTCCAATAACTTATAGAATCATAGAATGGTTTGGGTTGGAAGGGACCTTAAAGACCATCTAGTTCCAACCCCCCTGCCATGGGCAGGGACACCTTGCACTAGACCAGGTTGCTCAAAGCCTCATCCAGCCTGGCCTTGAACACTTCCAGGGATGGGGCATCCACAACATCTCTGGGCAACCTGTTCCAGTGCCTCACCACCCTCTTCGTGAAGAATTTCTTCCTGATATCTAATCTAATCCTCCCTGTTTTCAATTTGTACCCATTACCTTTACTATCTTCCTGAAACAAAAGCACCCCAGAAGGATTCCTGCTTACTTTCTCTTTGGCAGGAATACACTTTTTAATGCCAACTAACACTACCTGCTCAGGTTAAAGCTAGTGCCTGTTTTTGTCTGGTACACGAACTCAGTGCAGACACCGAACTGTCCAGATTGATGGTGTTAAGTTTGCAGTCCCTATGGTCTCTTCAGTGGTCAGCAAGTACTTGTCAGGCTGCAGCCTCCCATGGAGTTTTGTGTAGATTGCTCTGTATTATTAGAAGATTCCCAAGACTTTGTGGCATTTACAGATTTACAGTAAAAGACAAATTGTTCTTTCTCCACAAAGGCAGGCCATGTCTGCAGCTTATCTTTCATACTGTAGCTGAATCATCCTCCTAAGAAAATTTCTACCCCTTGCCTCACTATTTAAAATGGTAACAGACATAGTGTGAAAGTTAACGTGGTGTTACTTTGATGAATGAAACCATTTGACCTTGTTTTCCCCTGTCCAGCTTTTAAAGTATGATCGTAAGAATCAATGGTTGTGGTACACAATGTTTGTAGAGCTACAGCTGGAAGTAACTGAAAAGTACACAAAAGTAAGCTTTCCAGCATGCGGTTCCTACTTGAATTCTGAGAGTTCACATAAAGGCACTTTTTATTCCTAACTGAACCCACAAAATACTTTGTATAGCAAAGTATTTTTGCTTTTCAAGGAGTTTCCAAGACCTGCAAACCACTTCCTGTAAAAGTTACACCTTCAAGGAAGTAAGCTTTTTTCATTTCAGCATATATAACCTGCATCTAATATCACAGAACATGGAAGCTTGAGATCAAGGCACGTAGCAACACGAATGTCATCAGGGTACTGAGACTGGAAGAAACAGACATAACACAGAAATTCCCAGGAAATCTGCATTAGCTCTAGTGATCATGAAGCAATGGCTTTCCTGAAAATAATATAACCAGCTGTAGGCATTATCTTCACCTTACTGTGGGGTGCTTTGTTTTTTTTGTGTTTTTTTTTTTTTTTTTTTTTTTTAAGAGAAGTTGTCTATTCCCATTGTATTTCTTCATTTACTACTAGCTTTCTCTTCTTATTTTCTACAAAAATCAGAATCAAGTAATAAAATGCAAACTACTTTCAAGGTCTAACATAGGTTTCCATGTAATTTGCTTATATGTACTAGCTTATCCTACACAAAGGAGAGAGCTGTGCCCAGAATAACGGAATGATTAAGTCAAATTTTAAGACTTGTTTCCATTGTATTGGGCAGAACCAATGGAAAAAAATACTTACACAGCTGTGCATATGATCACTATGAATGTTCTTCCACCTGGTGGTATGACAATCTCTCCAGTAATATTGGTGTGCTTTACTGGTTGTTCCACATCTTCTCTTTGCTCATTTTCTCCATTATGTAGATTTCCACTTTCCAGCAAGGAAAAGTTTTCTTTTGTCCTTGATGAATTTGTATCCCGAGAATTAATTCCTTCTATAGTAAACAGATTATAATAAATTCTGTTACCACAATTGCTATTGCTAGCATAAGCAAGTCTTCTCAAATAAAACTACAGGTCTTACTCAAATGTTAACACTTCACTGTACCTGGAATGACTCCATTCTTTATAACGAAAGTGTTATTCAATGACTCATATATTGTTCCTCCACTGTCATTATATGAATTAATTGCAGCTTTTGAGAGGTTTTCTTGATTTATTGGAAAAGATGACAGATGTGGTTCTGGACTGTTCTCACATTTTTGAGGAATCTGAAAGCTGAATTGCTTGTCTTTCACCCATCCAGCTAATCTGCAGCTGATTAAGGACTGTGGTACACTCCCTTTATTCCTAGAAGCAGTTATATAATTAATTGCATAGTTAATGTTCTTAGGAAACTTAATTCTACCTGAAGTTAAATGCAACTGTCTACAGCAGGTTAGTTCACCATTATTTCATAATCGCTATCAGAGAAAAATTGTGCTGCTGCTGCTAACTCATGAGGACTAGTACCTCTAAATGTTAACATTTCTAGGCCTTACCAACCACTATATGAAATACACAGTATTTCTGTATTCAAAAAAAAGGTATAGGAACTTAATATTTAGCATTGGGTAACTAACTCTTAGGAAAGAGCATATAGCAATAAATAGAGGGTTTTCAGGTGTGACTTCATTTCAGTCTCTGTGCCCAGATGTGAAAAACATCAAAAAAGGAAAGAGCAAACGATCAAAACAAAAACCCTCAAGGATACACCAACACAGTTCTTTACCATCCAAGTTAAAAAAGAGGAGTGAGAAATATAATCTAGTCTGCTTTTAATACATGAGTATGGAACAGTCCTCTTGTCCTAAGATTTTGAAGATGACAGTGTATCTGCAGCTTAATTAAAATACATTCACAAGTAAAAGCTTTTACCTCATTCCAGAAAGGATTTTATTAGGATTGAGAAGAGACATACGAGTGGGGACTCTCAAAGCACTATGTGCAAGATAAATGCTCAATAAAGAGACTACCCTGAAGACATTAAATTCAGTATGAAATTCTCTTTAATTTGGGGGTTTATTTGGGGGTTACATGAAGACCATAAACCACAAGGCTCAACTATGAGAGGCTTCTATATGAAAGATAGGTTTACAGACTATGGACTGATGGGAAGAAAGCTTAGAACAATCAGAAAGGCTCTTACTCTATCCAAATGATCATTCTTTCAGATTCTCCTTGCTTCAGAGTTCCAAAATTAGTCATTCTCGATACTTCCAAACCTTCTTTGTCTCTCATTAAGATTTCATAAGGCTCATCCAGACTGACACCATTAGAGTGAGATTGTCTGTAAAAATAATTTTAGCCAGCGCTTTGGAAACACAGATAAATTCAGCAAATATCTTTGATTCAGAACAACTTTAAGAATCTCTATACCAAAGCGGTCACAGTATTTACAAAGCAGGTGAGAAGGTTCACTTTCTCAGCTAGTCATACTTCCAAGACAATTGGATTATCTTTACTACTTGAAGCAGCAAATTAAAAACAACAAGGCTTTTGTCAGCATCACAATAAACTGGCATAAAACTTGGGATACAAGACTAAAACGCTTAAGAAGCTAGCTAGTCTTTGCTGAAGAGCTGAATCAATTGGTGACTGAAGCTGTTATGGATCTCTTTGGGAACTGAACCAAGACATGACAAAGATAAGCTCCTTACTAAGACTCCTGATTCGTACTGGAGCTTAAGAGAGAAAAATCATAGAATGGTTTGAGTTAGAAGGGACATTAAAGATCACCTAGTTCCAACCCCCCTGCCATGGGCAGGGACACCTTGCACTAGACCAGGTTGCTCAAAGCCTCATCCAGCCTGGCCTTGAACACTTCCAGGGATGGGGCATCCACAGCTTCTCTGGGCAACCTGTGCCAGTGCCTCACCACCCCCTCTGTCAAGAACTTCTTCCTGATATCCAATCTAAACCTCCCCACTTTCAATTTAAACCCATTACCCTTGTCCTGTCACTACAGGCCCTTGTAAAAAGTACCCCCCAGCTTCCTTGTTGGCCCCTTCAGGTACTGGAAGGCTGCAATAAGGTCTCCCCGGAGCCTTCTCTTCTCCAGGCTGAACCAGCCCAACTCTCTCAGCCTGTCCCCACAGCAGAGGTGCTCCAGCCCTCTGAGCATCTTTGTGGCCTCCTCTGGACTAACTCCAACCAGTCTCTATCCTTCTTATGTTGGGGGCCCCACAGCCGGAGGCAGTACTCCAGGTGTGGTCTCACAAGAGCATTCTCTCACAATCTAGAGAATATCTGGATTGGAAGTGTTTCAGCATGTACCCCAAACACTTACAACTTCTGCTTACTGCTACAGTATGAAAGCAGCAAACTGAAGAAAATTTAAAAAAGCATCCTTAAAAATGACTATCACACATACTACTGATGAAAAATGCCTATGAAACCAAAGTCGCATCCTCTTCCCTGAGACAGTGACCAGAGCTCTCCACTCTGTGTCTGCTACCTGTAGAAAACATTTAAAAAAATTGTTTCTATTCTACAATTAAGAAATGATTCAGCTAAAGAGGCATGAAACTAACTTTGAACTATTTCAATAATCTCACCAGTATTTACATACCCTACGTATTCCTTAGTTATCTAATAGAATAAAGGAGAAAATTACTGCAGCTGCTCTTTAGTAGTTACACCCATTTCCTAGCAAAGTCCACTAGATGTCTCCCACTGGACCTGAAGCTGCCTCAATTTTCTGATATGGTAGGAAGTACACTATAACTGAGAAGTCAGCCCTATGGTCTAGTTTTGTAACTTGGCTTTAGTACTGATTTTTTAATATAAAATTCATCATCAAAAATAGATCCAACTGACAAAATAAATGAACAAATTGTGCTGTTGCGCAAAGTGACTTAAAGATTTCAAACTTCACCTAGGTACAATTTAAATCTATTATATCTGTATCTCCAGTGAAAATGCCTTATTCCATTCTTCACAGCTCCTTTGAAGGTACATGGACTGCCCTTAGCTGTATTTTCTACAGTTCGAACAAGGCAAGTTCTCCCAAAGACTATGTTTGAGAGGCATCAGAATGAGCTTCGCGTTCTACTTTGGACTTTCCCATCGGTTGGCAGCTTATTTTCAGCCTGCAGAATCAGACTCTAATCTTGCCAAGGCCTTGTTAGCACCGAGAGTGACAGATTTTACATGTAATAGTCTTATTTATATGCATTTGGGCTTTTCAAATGACAGACACTGAAACTAACAAGTCAAACTCTGAATCTTGGCTGCAGAACTGCTCCTGACTAGTTGTTGCCCATTCTACATTTTTCTAGTTGATTACTTCACAAAACTTTGCTTCTTACCCACACTGAAGACCATCTACTTTTTCCAACCTTTCCTGAAATCTGTCCAGATCCTTCTCACATTGACAGATGTCATCTAAAGTGCCTGCAGAACCTCTCAGTTTGATATTTGCAAGCCCAATGAATCTCTGTTATTCAGATCATTAAACGACTGTTTAGGGCAGATACCTAAAAGAATCACTACAACTTAAGCAAAATGGATAAAAAACACCCATCCATTTTACATCGGTTTTGCTAAGAATGGTTTTCAAATGGTGAAGTCCTCACTAGAAGAACACAGATCAGAAGAAACAACATAAGAGCATGAGACTGGCATTTTTCTAACAAAATGCAAAAATTCTTCTTTGCCTAGCTCAGATACTACTGGTTTTCCTTCTCTAGTAAGCACAGATGAGCCCACCTTCTGGAAAAGGAAGAAAAAGCAAGGGCCAAACCATATCACACTCTGATCTTCCCAATGATCTATCATGCCTTTTAGTCAACAGTTTTCACAGTATCTCTCGCTTAATAGATGCAGCAAAATTTAAGCTGCATAATTAAAATTTATCTCTCGTTGTTCTGAAGTGGAAAGAGAATGAAAGAATGAATATTACCCATCCTGGCTGACTGGCACCAAGCAGAGAGCTCTCCAAATATAACACGACTGATTGCTCTCCACCACAACTGTGTTCACCAGGTCATGTGTACTAGGTGAATAACCATCCGGAAGTCTCAGTGAATCCAAAGTGAAAAATATACTCTCATCTACTGTACCACTTCTTCCACAGATGCTGGAAACGCGAACCTGTAAGTTTAATACCAAGTAACACGGGATAACATCTGCTCAAGCTAACAGGCATACCACCACTGCATTCTTTTTTCCCCACAACAGTCATTCTAGCATTAACAGAGCTGCATTCTGTCAAGTTTCCATTATTCATGGGAGGTAAGTGAACAGCTCTAACCTAGAATCACTGTGCTTCTCTTTAAATTTAAAAATGTAAAGATACACAAGTAGTTCAGATAAGCATTAGGTTCCACTTAAGTGCATACTATAATGCACATATTTTACTTAATCATGGTATTTATTAGTGTGACTTACCAAGTTATCTAATTTATACCACAGCACTAGTAGTCATCAGAGAAGAATTTTTTTCCTATGCTTGACATGCAAATATTATTCAATATATACAGCTAAGGCAAATAAAATAAACCATTAGCCTAATAAATACATTCTGAGAGGGAACAAATATTTTCATTAAAATAAAATAGAAGGGACAACAGTTGTTTTTAAGTCAAAACACTTGGATAAGCTGAAGTAACGATAATAAATTCCGCAGTCATTACTACTTAAAAAAGTGTGAAAATCTACATATCCTCATTAAACCCAGTGTAACTAAAAGAACTGTAAGTATCCAAATCAAGAACTGATAGCCAGTAAGTTACTCTTCCTGTTCTATTCAGTGTGTATACTTTTTCAAAGAGCTCTGGTGTTTTCAAAATAATCTGATAAATGGATGAGTTGATATGTTTTATCTTTGATTAAAGATGTGTTATAGAAGATCTATTTAGATTAGCAACTTAAAACCACCTTCAAAACCCCACTTCACACAAGATTCCTCTTGCCCAAAACCAACATGCAGAACACTTACCTTGTCTACTCGCTTATATCTCAAAGGCTTTACAGCAACTGCTTCACTGTTACACGTTGTTGGGTGAATAAAATACTTTGCTTGCACCCAGTCACCTTCCCAAGGGCTGAAATCTATGTAAAACAGAACATTTCTCAAGTTTAATTGCTACTGATGACATTTGCATTTCTCCACCACAGAACTAGTTTGAGTTAAATACAATAAACAGCCAGAAGAATACATTATTCAGATCCACTGAGTTCAAACTTCTCTTAGCAGTTCTTCCCCCAGAAAGTTAGGACAGGCTACATAAAAGATGCTAGTGGGAAAAGATAGTTACTTATATGTAACTTAGGGTCACATGACCACATGCATGCAAGTTACGCTCAGTGAGAATGAGCAGGTAGCTTTCTCCACCCAAACCCCAGGCTTGCTTCACTCCATATACACTATTAGAACTTATTTGGGATGTGGACTGTGAGTTTATCAGAAGTCATTTCTATTGTGCATATAAAAAAATTAAGGAAGAGCAAGCAAGAAAGCCCCTACACACCTTCACAGACATCTTCCATTGAAAAAAAAGTATTCTGATTAATATAGCCACCACCCTTACAGAGAGAGGTAATATTGCCAATTAATATCTTCATATTTAGTTCAGAAGCATCACAAGTAGGACTGGAGTCTCCCCAGGTATTCTGGATGGCATCTACCTATTAATACAAAAACACCCCAACATTCAAACAGCTGATACTTAGAATTATATATTAAACATATGTTCCTACAATAATATCAGAATTTCAGCTGCTTATGGAAGTCAAGCTTCTTATTAGACAATTCTATACTACCGTAGCTGTTCATTTTTGCACACAAAAGCCATGAGTAGTAAACAGTAACTTCTTTAAGTCTGCTGTTCGCTGCAACACTGACAACTACTATAATTACATGTTGATTTGTCAAATCATTTTCATGCTTCCCTTGCTTTTGGTGTACTGAAGAATTTTCTTCATACTGACAGTCACTTTGTTTCAGAAAGCTTACAAACTACATTGAGACATAAAAACCCAGTTAAGGGAAGTGATTATTTCCCTTTATTCAGCACTCTTAAGGCAACATCTGTAATACTGTCTGCAGTTGTAGCCTTCACAGTACAAATCAGACATCAAATAACTGGAAGAGTTAAGTGTAGAGCCACTGTGGTGCTGGGTGGGAATAATCATAGAATAATCACAGAATGGTTTGGGTTGGAAGGGACCTTAAAGATCATCTAGTTCCACCCCCCCTGCCATGGGCAGGGACACCTTCCACTAGACCAGGTTGCTCAAAGCCTCATCCAGCCTGGCCTTGAACACTTCCAGGGATGGGGCATCCACAGCTTCTCTGGGCAACCTGTTCCAGTGCTTCACCACCCTCTCCGTGAAGAACTTCTTCCTGATACCTAATCTAAACCTCCCCACAGTAGAGAAGCACAGTGCTGGAGCATTGGCCTGTGGAGAGGAGGCTGAGAGATAGGCTTGTCCAGCCTGGCTTCAGACAGACTCAGCAGCAGTCCCCACTACCTATCAGGAGGTCATCAGGAACACAGAGCCTTCACTGTTGGCATAAACTAAAAAAAACACCCTTCAGGCTGGATATAATGAAAAACGTTTTCACCACAAGGAGAGTCAAACATTGGAAGAAGATGCCCAAAGAGGCCATGCAGTCTCTCTCTGTCACTGGATGATGACCACAAACTGACCCTGCTTTGAGCAGGACACTGGGCTAGAGACCTCCTGAAGTCTGGTCCAATCTGAACTATACTACGATCCTAACTCCTACATGACTTATTTTGTTGAACATAATAAATATCATAATTTAAGACAGTAATAAACAGCCTATGTCTACCTCTAATCCAGAGTTTGCAAACATTACAGTTAATCTATATATAACTATTTATTTTTTAGTCCATATTGTTACATTGCATTGAAAGACCTATTATTAAATGGTATTCCTTTCAATGACAAACACTCACTTTAAAAAAAAAAAAAAAAAACAAAACACGAAACTTCTGTCTTGCTCCAGTCTGACAGACATATCTTCACATTCACCAAAAACATCTGAGAGCACCAAACTTTCTCCTAATCGACTTGTATGGCTTCATATGGATGGAAGGTGAATAAGCAATTACACTGTTCTAGAGAATGACCAGTAAATTTACCTTTCATGGAAGTTACATATGGAGTTATACCTGAAAGGAATTTGTAGACCTAAGGAAATGCTTTCAACACATGAAAGCACCTTAAACCTCTGAACATATATTTTCTTTTGATATTTCTCAACTTCATTTTCCTCTGCCAATAAGACTGTAAAGTTGTTCCTCATAATAGCTCAAAACGGCCTTCCTAGTACCACTGGTAGTAGCCTGGTGGAGCCTGCTACAGAACCTCTATAATTGTTTAGTGCAGAGTTTAAATAGACTTGATCTCAAATAAACTGGAATACAGACTTCTGAGCTAGGATCTTCCCAAAACATGAGGCAAGTAGCCCCAAACAGCTCCAAATTTATGTATTGTTTGCTAATTTAACATAGAAAAGAGATTCCTCAATCTGGAAACTCACACTCTTCTATCAGAACTTAGTGCTAAGATTACTAGATACATTAGAATACTCTGTCTAATCATTACCTTCCTATTACCTGAAACATGAACCCTGATGCTACTATGTTGGCTGATTACATTCTTCATAGATGGCATGACCTGATAAGACGCTTAATTATAAAACATCTATTTACTAGAAAAGTTAATTTTTAAACTAGTTACACTGATTTTTTTTCTGTACAAGCAGTTCAAGCTTTGGCTACAAGTTTTGGTCTGGGTGAGTTTATTAGATGAATTACACTAGTGCTGTACTTAAAAGTCTAGTGCAGCTAAGCCAAGCAGATAAAAGCCAAGAAGATGGGATCTGTACCATCCAGTTACCAACTGTTTCTGCACTGCTGTCAGTCTTCGAAGTGCCAGTCATATTTACATGATATCTAATTGAAGAAGGGCGACTTGACTCAGCTTCTCAGCTACATTATCACAGGCACCTGCCAGCTGAGCCTGTATGATTAAAACACCTACAGCAGTTTAAAGTTGCGACAGTGTATGATCAAGCTTGAAGTAGGTTTACAAATGAAATGTTCAGCAAGAAAGGTATTGAAATCTCTATTCTTATAACTCTCCATGACACTGGGTTGCTGATTTTTACAGTAGAAAGTTTTGAAATTTATGTTCTTACTCTTTCTGCACAGAGTTGAATAAACTTTCAGCCCTTCTTTTATTTTCTTATTCATTCATATAACAGTAACACAAAACTGCAGCTCAAAAAAGTTAATACACAGATATTTGAACCATATATGATTAATCAAATTCTGATGCAATTGTCTCACCCAAGAGTTTCATATTCACTATATCTAACCTATATTCAGAGATTCAGTGTTAAAAGAAAAAAATATTTAAAGGAGATGGAATAACATAATAATAAAAAACCAAAACAACTTATCCCCACTAGATGAAGGGCTGGCAGTTTCTCCTATTTTGTAGAATTCGGGAGGCTAAAAATACAGTAATTTCCAAAAAGAAAGTTTCAAGGGATTTACAGAGAAAGTGAGACTATGATTTATCTTCACGTCTTACCCTAATGGCCTTCAAGCCACCCGACGTTTTATCCTCTTCAACAGTGGCAGTAACTTCCTGTCCAACAGCCAGCAGCATGTTTTTTGTAACAGCATCCTTCGTGAAGACTATCATATCATCTATCATCCCATAATCATGGCAAAATCTGGTCACTACTCCTTGTACAGTTTTTACTTGTTTATCACCTGCATCCAGAGGGAAAGTGTTGACATACAAACAAATCACTTGTTTACAGAACCATGCAACAAGTAATCAATGCTACTACAAGTGCTATCCCTCCTATCAAAAAGTCATTCTCTTGTTCAAGTAAGTATTCCAACAGTTGCCAACTAATTAGTTTCACGTTTTCATCTTGAAGTATTATGGCAAGTTATGGTTTCTATCAATTAAGAAAGCTAGTTAAATACAAACAACATTGAAAAAACCCAAAACCCACCACTCTAAGCTGCATGAAAAAAAGACACAGAATATCTTGAGTTGGAAGACAACCTTAAGGATCATTGAGTCCCTGCTCCTCACAGGGCTACATAAAACTAAACCCCATGACTAAGGATGTTGTGCAGATGCTCCTTGAATTCTGACAGTCTCAGCGCCATGACGACTTGCCTGGGGACCCTGTTCTAGTGATCGACCACCCCCCTCAGTAAACAACCTTTTCCTTCATGTCCAACCTGAACGTCCCTGACCCAGCTTCACTCCATTTCCTTGTGTCCTATCATTGGTGCAGCAGAGAGAGATCAGCACATCCCCCTCTACTACCTCCCTTGAGGAAGCTGTAGACTCCAACGAGGTCACCCCTCAGCCTTCTCTTCTCCAAGGTGAAAAAAACAACATCAGCCGCTCCTCCTAAGTCTTGCCCTCAAGGCCTTTCACAATCTTGGTCGCCCTCCTCTGGCCACACTCTTAACAGTTTGATGTCCTTCATATACTGAGGTGCTCAAAACTGCACAGAGTACTCAAGGTGGGGCTGTTGCAGTGTAGAGTGGGACAATCGCCTGCCTCAACTGGCTAGCTATGCTGTGCTTGATGCAGCCCAGGGCACTGTTGGCCCCTTTTGCTGTCAAGGCACACTGTTAATGTGTTCAACTTGACAGCAGCCCAAACCCCTAAATCTTTTTCCACAGGGCCGCCCTCTAGCCTCTTGTCCCCCAGTTTATATGTATTACCATATAATCACAGAATAATTTAGGTTGGAAAAGCCCTTTTAGGTCATCAAGTCCAAGCTTTAACCTAGCACTGCCAAGTCTGCCACTAAGCCAACTACATGTCTTTTAAATACCTCCAGGGATGGTGACTCAAAAACCTCCCTGGGCAGCCTGTCCCAATGACTGACAACCCTTTCAGTGAAGTTTTTCCTCATATCCAATCTACACCTCCCATGGCAAAACTTGAAGCTGTTTCCTCTTGTCTTATCGCTTGTCACTTGGAAGAAGAGACCAAAACCCACCTCTCTGCAACCTTCTTTCAGGTAGTTGTAAAGAGCGATAAGGTCTCCCCTGAGCCTTCTCTTCTCCAGGCTAAACCACCCCACTTCCCTCAGCTGCTCCTCACAGGACTTGTGCTCCAGACCCTTCACTGGCTTTGTTGCCCTTCTCTGGACATGCTCCAGCACCTCAAAGTCCTTCTTGAAGTGAGAGGCCCAAAACCAAACACAGGATTCGAGGTGCAGCCTGCCCAGTACGGGGGGACAATCACTGCCCCAGTCCTGCTGGCCACTCTGTTCCTGATGCAGGCCAGGATGCCCTTGGCCTTCTTGGTCACCTGGGCACACTGCTGGCTCATATTCAGCTGGCTGTTGACCAACACACTGAGGTCCTTTTTCTCTGGGCAGCTTTTGTCCCTAAGTCTGTAGTGTTTCATGGTGATTGTGGCCTGAGTACAGGACCTGGCACTTGGCCTT
>NW_010227515.1:0-30091 GCF_000690775.1 Eurypyga helias | reverse complement strand
GGGGAAACTCAAGGTCTTTCCTCTCCTCAGCTGTGAGGAGACATGGTGGGATGGCCGGGCCCTGTGGCCTGCCTCAGCACCCGCCTGCCCCGCTGGGCCCCCCGGCCTGCCCCGGGGACACCGCACGTCTGGCAGCGTGGTACGGTCCCCTCGAGCGGGTGTGGGGACAGGGTCAAGTGGAAGTGGGGTCCGGGTGTGGACACTGAGCCGCACAGGGAGCCGGGAAAGGGGTGCTGCGGTGGGGCCTGGGTAATGGTGTCCAAGCGTGCCGGGAGCCCAGCGGGCTGGAGAATTCATCTCCAGAGAAGTCACTCTGAGGTTATATTACGTAAATTAACGAATATGCTCTGAACCTGTTTTGAGATGGGCATGAGCTGTCTGAAACTTCTGTCCTAGTGCTTTCTCGCTGCGGGAGTGACAACCTTGTAATAGGGCAACCTTGACAGTGGAGTTTTGAGAGCAGGAGGCCGGGGTCAGATGGAAACCCCTGCCACGCTCGACACACGTGGCTCCCACGCGGCCTGGGACTGAAGCGGTAGCACCGTTACCTGTAAGGGATACGCCTGCGTCAAGCCTGGCAGCGCAGGCGTCTGCTCATCGGTAACGCACCTGTGATGTGATACGCGAGCGCTCTGCCACTCGCTGAAGCGGAGGTAGTGGTTTCAGTTTCTAAACCCTGCCTGTCCTTTGCAGATTAGTTTCCTCTTATTTCTCAGTTGCCCTGTCTCATCTTCTTATTAGGTCTGTGTTCAGGTTACATATTGACAGCCTTTGTATTTTTCACGGCTAAAATCCTCGTTAGTGGAAACAGTGTTCCCTCTCATTGCGCTTGAGCACAGCCATGGTTGCTCCAGATAATGACTGTGGTTGTTTAGTTGTATCTCACTGGTTCCTCTCCTAGCTCTGCAGAGCTCTGAAAAAACATATCATGTGGAAGAGATCGAACCACAAACTGCCTTCTCTCATTTGGGTTCAGAGAAGGCGCTTGATCTATAGCAAAGGAAACTACATATGAACTGAACAACTCTAAAATGGGTTCATTTGTAGCGGATTCAAAGATTTAGAGGAAAAAACCCCAGAGCCAATATATTGACTCAGTCAATATATTATAATGTAGTTCATGCAGTTACTTTTCCTAGCAGTATTAAAAGTTCTTTTTAAAGTGTTTGTTTTAGTGGTCTTTATCATGCTGTGCTACCATTTGACTTTATTTGTAATATACAATGAATAAACTATGTGGTAATAGTATCACAGTGAACTATGTGAGGTTTTACCTATTAGAATTTTAATCCAAGTGTTGTTTTCACATCCTGGATGTCAGTTAAATAAATGCTGCTACGCATATGTTTACTATCGAAAACTGCTATTCTCTACGGTACTGAAATTGCATTTTTTGCACGTATAAACGAATCGCTTATTGATTTAACCGTAAGAAAGGGCTTTGCTGAGCGGAGCAAAGGTCTGGAGTTGAGCCACGGGACAGGGATAAACCAGGCGGCTCGGAGTTTTCCTTCTCCCGGCGGCAGTGGTCCAGCTGCGGGTCGGTACGGCAAATGGAACATCTTGAGCGCTATCTGCTGCTCGCAGGCGGAACTGCAGCGCGGAGCTCTCCACGACGAATTGCATTATGCAGCTGGGTGAAAAGACTGTTATGCAATTAGTTAGAATTATGAAGGCTAAATTCGGATGAAGTATTTAGATAGATCTTTTTCAAAATGAAAAGCTGTGCTCTATAAATTCAAGGAAAGTGGAATTTCTGTAATTGGCTTTTAATGGAACAATAGTGTTTAAACTAAAGTACTGTAGTTCTATCCTATTAAATACAAACAGGCTCGATTTAAATGACATTAACTTTGTCACACCAGCTATCAGAAGCTGGCCTTAAATCATACTTTTTCCAGATTAACTAGCATTAAATATTTGTAAAGCGCTTTGAAGATGAAAAGCGCCGTGCACAGTAAGTGATAAGTATTGTTGTTATTTGTATTACTTCCCAGAAAAGTCACAGTGGTGTTGGTTAAGAACAGAATGTGAGGCCTGAGCTTTGCATTCCCTTGCTTTGGCGTGTTAGCATGATCTTCAAACATCATTTAAATGGGGAAGGGGAAATTTTCTGGTCTAATTTTAAGGCACAATAACAAATAGTACATCTCTGGAAATAATGTTTGTATACTGCAGAAGGTAATCCTAATCTCTCTAGAAATGGATTGAAGAGCCAGCTGTGGAAAAACTAAACTAAGAGCTCAGGGTCCCCGTGTCCTATCACTACAGCACCCTTGTCCTGTCACTACAGGCCCTTGTAAGAAGTCCCCCTCCAGCTTTCTTGTCAGCCCCTTCAGGTTCTGGAAGGTGCTATAAGGTCTCCCTGGAGCCTTCTCTTCTCCACGCTGAACAAGCCCAGTTCTCTCAGCCTGTCCCCATAGCAGAGGTGCTCCAGCCCTGTGATGATCATGATCTCTCATGCTTGTGGACAAGGTAATAATTTCTATTCCTTTCTCAAGTAGTTTATAAGCACAGACAAGTAAAACCTGTAGTTAGCATCAAACCCATCTGTCATTCAACCTCAATTCAATTCTCATTCCTCTGGGATAACTTAAAACACCCACATCAACCTTTGCTCCTGTTAGTCCTAAGACTCCCCTCTCTGTTTCCAGATATTAGGAGCACTGAACTGGAAAGAGCTGCTTGTGTCATTCGGTCTACCTCCCTTGATTGCAGACAGTGAAGTGTAGATTCTTTTTGGCAACTCTTCAAGATCCATCTTTAAATTAGCTAGCTAGGAGCAGAGGGAATCCCACTCTGCATTAGGAAGTTGTTCCAAAAATTCACTCCTCTGGCATTTGAAAACCTTCTAACTTCCAGTTTCCAGCTTTACTGTATTTGATATCTGGTTTTATACACACTTGTCCTTTTACAGCTCATCTTCCTCCTTCTGACAATGTGTAGCCCAAAAAGTTTATAATTACCAATTCCCTTGCAAATTTCATTAATTATGTGAGCCAAGCAGTCTCTCTCAGGCAATAGCACTGCATTTTCTGTGTTAGTCTAGTAAAATTTTGTCTACTCCTAATTTTAATCCAAATTGTTTTTTGAATGTGGGTGAACATCCGAATTTGGATGTTAGTAGTCTTGTGGAACATCGCTAATGCCTACTCTATCTCTGTTGGAAATTTAGTCTCTGATACATGGTATTAATATATTTTCATTTTCAAGAGTACATCACAATTAGATTTTCTCTCTATTGTTTCAGTTTTTCCAATATGTTATCCAGATCGTTCACACTACTGACTGCCTACCGCTTCTGTGTCAGCAGCATATTTGAATAGCAGGGTCCTAAATTTTATGCCAGAATTGCTGATTAATTTAATTAATAGTAGTGTCCCCAAGATCAGTCTTTGATGAACCCTATTAGTTATTTCTTTCCAGACCTTGAATGCAACCTGTTAAACTATACCTTACCCTCTTCACAACTTTTTCCTAATCAGCTTCTCCAACCTAATTTTTTTCCCACGACATCCAATCACATTTTGATTGATGTCCTGAGAGATGACTCTGTTTCATTTGTCTAGAAAATTAGTAACCTAATCAAAGGCAGGTAATGAAATATTCATCATTCTAGAATAATCTATCGGGGGGGGGGGGGGGGGGGGGGGGACACGACACAGCCACACCAAACTAAAACCTAAACAAATTTATCCCATTTTCAATTTACCCATGTTTCCAAGCCTCTTTTCCCCCCTCCTTCAGATTGCTTTCAGCAGCTTTGCATATTTCTAAAGCTCATGTTTGCTGATAATGTATTTCTCTTCCTTTCCATATTCTTAGGGATAAGCATTGCATTTTCTGTTCTACATATATTCCATTCCTGATTTTATAGATTTATTACAAATCTCTTCTTCCTGATTTGCACTTTCCCCATGTTGGTTATTTCAGAATTCAGAAGATTGCCTGTCGTTTCTGCATCTACAGTTGTCTGAACATATCAACTGTGGGACTTTAGTTTTATCGTGTGCGTTATAGCTTCCATTTCCCTTTTCTCCTGCCCTTTGTATTACCTACATTTGCCCTAATATTCAGAATCTTCATTCATATTGAAAACTGAAGCAGGACCTTCATTTGAGGGCACACCTAGACTTCAGTTCTTCATCCCGAAGAGGGAGCACTCTTTGGGATCTTTTTCTTTCCATATAGTATTGTACGAAGCTGAAGAACCTTGGCTACTTTTTCATGTGAATTTTTATGATTTTCACTTTATTACACTGTCTGACCTCTAATAAACACACAAGCTTTGATTAGCAATATTTTGCCATTTTTGTGATCCGTGCTTGTCCTTGAATAAAAACTATTTCTTATCTAGTGAGTCCGAGCACGCTTGACACTGGGACGCTATGTAGTTTAGTTGCAAGCCAATTTTTATTTATCCATTTGTTCAACTTGAACAATGTAAAGGTTTAGTTTTTTGGGTTTGTTTGTTTGTTTTTAATAATTTCATACTGACTTTCTATGATTGGCTTCTCCATATATCCTAGCTACACACTAAGCAAATAAGCATATATCAACTTTCCATTTTTTTGTATTGCAGTACCCAATTGTTTTCCTCCTGTCCATGCAGGAATGTTAGTAGTGTTGTTCCCCCAAGCAAAACTTGGCAAGCTGACATATTCTGTGTCAATACTCCTGGGTCCTCTCGTTCTCCAGAATCCATGCATTGCTGCCAGAATATTTTAGTTTGTTCTCTCAGTATATATATGGACTTTTATATATTTTAAATCTTAAATTCTCTATAGCTGCATTAACAGCAGCATTTTCTGTCTCTGCTATCCATCCTCTAACTTCCGCATTTTTCTTTATTCATTGTTCCCTCATTCATCTGAGGTGCTTAGTTGTCTAAGTTGACTTGTAAGCTTGGCTTGAAACAGAGATTGCCTCTCCACTGGAATTTTCTATCACATCAGTTAATTCGGGTTACACACAAAGTCTTTTTCTCAGTCTAGCTAGTGTACTGGGTTTCTCCATAGTGATTAGTCTAAATAGAGACTAATAGTCTTCTACTGCTATTTACTACTCCTGCTTTAACTCAGGTAATGGATCTGTGCTGTAACACTGACAAACTAGTTCAGATCCTCAAAGGAGTTCATTACACATTTAGATTTAAAGCCTGGTTTTAGAAGGCTGTGAGGGACCACTGTATTGAGCTATTCTCCTTTTGTACCCTTTAACTTGATTTTTGATCCTAAAAACCATTTGAAAGAGGGACGTGAGTCACCAGTAGTTACTAACTCATTTTGAGTTCTTAGAGTTTACATATATTCAAATAAAAATCCAAGCAAATGAAGTATAACAGTTTACCAATGAGCACAGACCTGTGAGTAAATAAAAAGGTTCATCCAGATCAAGTTCCACAGACAAATACAAACTTTTGATTAAGCAAAACTTTTAATAGACATGCTGTTGGTGTAGGCCCAGAACCCAACTCAGCACCACACAATCACTCGCTCACTCCTCCCCCTGCTGGGGTGGGGAGGAGAAAATACAAGGAAAGGCTGGTGGGTCAAGACAAAGACAGGGTGGGATTATTCACCAACTATGGTCACCGGCAAAATAGACTCAATCTGGGGAAGAAGCATCAATTTAATTACTTACCAATCAAATCAGAGTAGGAAAATGAGAAATAAAACCAGATCCTAAACACACCGTCCCCCACCCTTTCCTTCTTCCCAGGTTCAGCTTTGCTCCCGATTTCTCTACGTTGTCCCCCTGAGCGGCGCAGGGGGACAGGTATGGGAATTGGTGACTGATCTTCCTGCTTTTACAGAGACTAGATAGACCAAACTTAACATGTCAGCTTTTTTTTCTTTTTTTTTTTTCTCCTGATTGCATCTATTCCCATTAATAGTAATATTTTATTATGTGAGGAAGAACTTGCAGGATTTCAGCGTAATAGTCACAAGAAATGTGTGTTATTTGTGTGGTGGTTTTCGTTTTGTTCTAATTATGTATTTGGTTTTGTGAATCAAATGTTTTTTGATGACAAGTACCTCCCATTCAGGGAAGTGCTGCAGCCTGAATTGAAGCCCTTTTCAGGGAAGCATTTCAGTACCTGCCCAACGCCATTGACTTTTGTCACCTATAAACATCTTCAACAGAGAAACTTTCTTGAACAGGAGCCATATGAGTAACTGTGTCACATGAATCACTCACAGTATTTTCATATGTTCCTGTGCCAAAGAGCAGGGGAAATTCTAGGCATAGATTAACTCTGATTTAAGATAGTGCTTTACACTTGGTAGAAAATTAAGATTGCTCAAATTCTCCACATTTTTTATTTTAAAATATACTAGATGTTTTAGAATTTACTAGAATAAACTTCCAAAGTTTATAAACTATGGCTAGACACGTCAGAACAGGAATATGGAAAAGACTTTGCAAGATATAATAATGATAAAAAATAATGTAAAGATTCTGCTTTAAAGAAAAATGAGTTATCTGTAACCGGGTAAAAAGAGCTATTAAATAAAATTGGTTTTAGAAGTCCTACTATCTAGAGTAATTGCAATACTAAATAATCACATAGAGCAGCCATAGCATTTGAGGTCAGAGTGTCCCTGCATTAATATCCTCACTCGGTTTTTTTTCCCACCTTCAGAATTTTTAATGTGTTTTCCTCACCATAAGTGGATATATTATTTCATCAGTTAATTTCTTGTAAAGGAATATTTTTATCATTTAGAGTATTGTGTGAGATTCATTTATGCTGCAGCTACTCTATTTATTTTAGCTCTAAGGTTCTAAGTTCTACAGCTGTTTTATTTTTGAAGATTTTCTTTGAGTTTTAATTTTTTAAGTATTTTTTTCCATGTAATATCCATAAACCATATCAGCACACCTGTACTGTGTGGTTTATGTTTGATCTAGGAGAAAAAAAAGCAAATCTGCATTATAACAAAAATATTTGCTGTGTGATTCCGATAAAAAAACACCAAATTAATATTATGGAAAGAAAAAAAGGCAGCACAGTTTTGCTAAAATGATGACTGTGACTTGAGAGATTAGAATTTGCTATTGCATTCATCCAGTATTGAAAAAAAAAAAAGGTGATCTTTGGTTTATTGAACACTTCCAAATCCACTTCACTTTTATTACACTTCTAAGTCATAATCTCTTGTATAAAAACATGCAATTTTTTTACTGTCAGCCTCATGTGGGGAGTGCTAAGAAAAAATCTGCATAGAACATGCATGATTACTAAGTATCAAGTGAACTTGGGGTAGTTCTAAAAGACAACACAAATGTAATATTTTTAATAGTTTTTTTTTTTTAGTCTATCTAGTCAGGGATATAAATATAAATAGCTAACAGAGATGAGAACGTGCCCAAGTGAACTTTTTCAAAGATAGAGGAAAACGCACATTTTCTTCCTTAAAGAAGCCCCATGAGGTTTTTAAAAAAGATCATTTTTCTAAGCAAATTAACCAAAAGTGGTATCTCTTTATTTCCATCATTTCCAACATAAGCAGTGACTCGAATCACTGATTAAGACAGTGTGCTCTGCATCTACTTTCACATTGTTTATCAGCAACTGTCAGATTGTATTACTCTCTCTTTTTATTACCCTAAATCTACCCAGGCTAGACTGCAGTACATATCCCAGTGGCCTTTGGTACCTCATGAGATAAAATTCTTCATAAAACATCCAGAACATGTGTTCCATTACTAGAACAATTATAGCAGGTCGACAAGTAATGCAAGCTCTTAGGCTAAGTACATAACAGGTTGTTTCTGAAAATTAGCACAAATTCTTTGTTTTCTTTACCATCTTCCACAATGCCAAAGCAATTACTCAGAGGACATTTTTATATCCCAGGGAAACCGTGAGTTTTTTGACCTTTCCTCATGTTGTGTCACTCTGAAATGAGTTTGTGCTTCCCAGATCCTGTCTGTAAGCTTGTCATTAGTCAGCTGAGGTGGAGAGTAAGCACAATTCCTTCCACTGATTTCCTATACTCATGCCACAGTTGGGAGATCAAAGAACTGCAGCCTGTAATGCAAGCCCTGCTGTTGCTGAATGTGCTATAGGTGGTGTAGACCACTGCAGCCTGTAGTTAGTTACCCATTCATCTGTGAGTTCAAACTTCTCAATTTACCTTTTTCTGCTTCATATATCAAAAGTTTCCTTTGACATTCAATACAGAATTTTGAAATGTAAATGATAAGGCGTAAACCCCTGTGTAACATCTAGAATGGAAATTATTTTTCACTGTAAAGGCAATTGTGTACTTCAGCACCTTATTTTCAGCACTGAAAACAGCATCCCTTTTTTCCTCGTTTATTTTTTTATCCCCATAGTTCCTTTCCTGTGCTGTTTTAAATATCTGCTCCTTTTTCAGGCACAGTAGCCCCTGGAGCTACATTCATCAGCCTGCTACATTCATTTTTAAATTGTTGCTCAGCTGGGTTCAGAGCTGCTGAGGGAGGAGGGAAGTACCTTGTGAAGGGTAGTTCAGGAGGAGGGAAAGCTACACAAGCCTCTTGTTTTTGTTTAGTATCCAGACCAGAACCACTGAGGAACTTTGGATGAAGCTATGCTTTGACCTTCTGGAGAAACAGCTTGCCTCTATGGATGAAGAGAGTAAGAAAGGCAGACTAATTTCCAGCACAGTTGTTTTGGAGAACTGGCAGAGCCTGCTGTGAAGGTGCTCGGTTTGTTCAGCTTTGGAATCAAACACAGGGCCTAAGGAGTCTTCCCTGAACTGAAACAAGGTAGTTTGTTTTGTTGGGTTTTGTTTTTCATTTGCTGGGATTTTATTTGAAAAATGTGTGACCTCTGGAGACCAGGTGCTTGAAATTCAAACAAAAGTGGGGAAAAAGAAGCCTGGTTGGGAAAAATTGTTTGCTGGACCAGAAGCCCAGTGGCATAGCCATGGGTTTGCAATTAAGTTTGCCACATACTCCAGTCAATGCTATTCAGCTTTGCCTCTTGCTCTGAAAAAAAAGTCCCAATAAAGGTAAGCTGTCTAAAAATGGTACATTGAAACCAGTTGGCTTATCTAAGGAGACCAGCAATTAATTTATGAACAACCTATTAACACTTCCTACATAAGGCCACACTGCAGTTTGTTCTGTTCAGATTTTACTCTACCACCCAGCTCCGGGGACTGGTACCTGTATGAAAATTAAAATACAACAGTCAATGTTACACTGCCTTTGAGAGATCTGGAGTGGACTGAGATTCCCCTGTTCTGGGAAGTGTGGTAGCAATTAGTCTACAGTGACCTTGAGGTTACAGGAGTCTAAAATTGCATCATCAGGTATCATTGATATCATCAGGTCTGATACTGCTGGACTGAATAAGAGACATCACCCCTCTGCTCACAGAGACATAAAGCTGTAAAGCTGGTGCTACTGGAAGATGAGCAACAGAGTGTTCCTGCTGGTGACTCTGAAGAGGTTTTCTTTCCATTACAGCAAAAAGAGGCATATATATGGCCTGCTACATTCATTTTTATCCACCAGGTCTTTGACAAATCTATCACACTCTCAGTTTTCTTGCTTGCAGAGTTCTGTCAAATTTTAATGGTTGTAAGACTAAGTTGAAAAGACCTATGAAAGCCTCTGCCACCTTTAAAAGTCTCAGAATTAGAGAAAGAAAGATTTGACAGATTAAGTTTTCTTTTATTTTGAGAGTGGAATCAGGAGGGAGGAAAAAAAGAAAATACCCAGGTGGATGAGAAAAGTTAGGTTTCTCAAATCAGAAGACATTCTTCAGAAGTTTTACCAAAATTAGAACCCTAACAGCTTCCTTTGATCTGATGATTGGTGGAGGCAAGTACTACTGTAACTTTCCAGTCAGCAAATATCATTAATAAAGTAATGAATCGAGGGAACTATGCTTTGTAGGATTAAATAATTCATAAAAGACAGCTTGGGATTTCATGCAATCATGCAGTTCCCTCCTTATTCTCAGATCACATAAGGCATCTTGAGTAGCCAGATTGTGAATAGTTAAGTGTAGCAAGTAGAAATCTTCAATAGCGTGTTCACTATTGAAAGACCTACAGTTCAAAATTCATTTTAGGAGTCAAAACCACTGGTATAAACAGATTATGCTACATGCCTTGCCATCAGTAGTGGTGCTTCCAGTCATTTCAGAGCAATAGTGGACATAAGTTCAGGCAGGTGGAATCTGACACATACAGGCTCTTTCAAAGTTACTTCGGAAAGCTTTAAGTTACCAGGAAGTTTTGTTTAGTAATTGCAATTTCCACAAGCTTACAACTTTTCTACCAGTTTTCCAGAAACACCATGGTTAATTTTCTAGGACAACCAATATTCAAGATGAAATCTATTGATACTAGCGCTTACTACAATGTGTTTGGCAATACAAACCTTACTGTAAAGAATGGACTCTGGGACATTAAAAAAAGAAAAAGTCTTATAGTGAGGTGGTTTATGTCCTTTGTATTTCCTTCTCTTCATGGCAGCTGGAGGGGCTCTGAAAATACTTAACTAGTTTTACTGCGAGCTTAGCAGCCCTGTGTATGTGGGAATGGGAATGGTCCAAGCTCAGACCTGTGCCTATGCCAGACGGGCTAGGTCAGTGGCTTCTGACCTGTTGTCCTGAGGTTAATGTATTTCTTTTCAGGGATCAAAAATAACTGGGAAAAAACATGCTGATTATAAGTTGGTTAACATTTACAGTATTGAAACATTGGAAAATTTTTAAAGGCCTACCAATTGGGAAAAGGTGGAAAACACTGAATCTGCTCTTTAACTTAATAAAGCGGTGGGTTTAGGCAGCTAGATGTGATTACGCAGTAAGAAACAGAAATTTCTTTATCTCAGAGAGAGACAGAGTGCCACATATATGGCTGTTATACCCAGTATGTCTTTTCATTTCTTCCTGTGTTTTTCCTGCAGTGTCACACCTGGCACATGTTGCAAAGGCTGGTTATGCTCAACAACCTTTCCTATGCTGATGCATTCCCAGAGTGTACAGGTTCTTTTCCATGAGAGCTGACAGTGGTTTATCCTGCAATTACTACTCAGGGCAGAGAGAGTTAGCTAGTGACTCTTTTCCTTCCATTTGTGACTGCCTAATGAGATTCAAAATATGATCAGTCACTCTGTAGTATGTGTTCTGTATAAAAAGCAAATCACTGACTGTAGGCAGGAGGTCATTCAGCATTGCCACTAACAGCTTTTGATATTTCTGCATTAAAACCCAAGCCAAACATTATAGGCACTGAACCATCTGCAGGCCTAAGTAGGCTTATTGTTGCTTAACTTCTTAGTACAAATGAAGAGGTCTGTTATGTACTTCTATCTGCTTTTGTGTGATCAGTGCTCCTAAACAATGAAACCTCTGCTGCTACCACTGCTGTGTCAGAATTGAATGAGATGCAAAGAGGTCCTTTTATGTTAAGTGTGTGTTACTCTCTGCTCCCTCACAGCAAAGTGATCTGACAATAAGAGACCGCGCTTCATAAGGTGTCTATAGCTTTTTTCCAGAATATCTTGTCATACGTGTAACCTTCCGACCAGGGGTTCGTCTGCCCGTGATCCAAGACCCAGCTTGCACACAGCATGCTCGTAACCCTGACTTAGACTTGAACTGATAGAATGAGCTGTAAAAGCCTACATAGAACAGAGCCGTGCAAAACAAGAAAGGTGAACCTGAGAAGATAAGGTTGGTGAGAAGGGTATAGTTGGCAACTCAGTGATTCAAATGGAAAAACAAACATGGAAAGATACACAGTCCTAAGGAGAAAACAAGGAGAGTGAGGATGGCAACTGAAGCACTGAGGATCAGCCTGTCCCAAGGACAAATGGAGAAAAGCTTCTTCACACAACTTGCCTGGGTGGCAGACATTGGTTGGATGTCATCTCTGGAGCAGTGAACTTCTCAACCATTGGATTGGTAGCTCATTAATCCTATCAATCGTTTTTGTGTATTGGACAACAATGACTTAGTCTGTACTTCTACACGGTGTGTACCCTACTTCCATAACCTGTTTGTGCATGGTAGAAGTTGCCTAATGTGACCCAGAACAGGAGTGTTGCATACCCAGGAATTTGCCTGCAGAAGAAACCACATCAAGTCCTGCCTTTGGCTTGCCTGAGTCTTTGGCTGATATCCTCAGCTGATCATGTGCCCACATCTTTCTTTCTCCATTCCTACCTCTCCTTCAGGATGAGATCAGGGTATTAAAAACATCTTCAGACCTCTTGTGCTGGGCTTTTGAAAGGACTGAAGTTTATCTGCAGTTTCACCATTCAGAGCTTTGGTCGCTGGCTTCTGTAGCTGTGCTCCTCTTCCCAGTCTAGGCCTGAGTTTTGTGACTTGGCTTCATTTCCAACACACTGGTGCATACAAGAAAAGAACAAGAGAGGTAGCTACTTT
Organism: Eurypyga helias; assembly: GCF_000690775.1. Classification (NCBI taxonomy): domain Eukaryota; kingdom Metazoa; phylum Chordata; class Aves; order Eurypygiformes; family Eurypygidae; genus Eurypyga; species Eurypyga helias. The sequence goes on along the minus strand of NW_010227515.1, from coordinate 17,691 downwards.
ATTTGAAGCTTTTCTGGCAGTGTCAGAACTGAGAAGTTTTAAAAACAGTTCAGTCAAGTAGTTTTGTAGGTGCAGGACCTCATATAAGGACAAGAGCTGTCCAATGCAGGCAATATTAGAAAATACACCATGAAAGACTAGATGAAAACTGAGACATTTTATTTAACAGTAAAATTCTGAAGGATTAAAGAGAAGAGTGAAGCTTAAGAGCTTCTTAACGTGGAGCAGTTCTAAACTTTTAGCCGTGGTGATGTTGGTTATAAATTGCATGATGTGTGAAGCACGTTTCTATTCCAGCATCCAGCCACATAAACTAGATTTCCAAAAATTTGCAGAAGTTAATGGTTGCTAAGAGCTTCTGTGTTTGCAATGGAGACTTCCTCAGAACAACACTCACAACTAAATCTGGTTGGATTGCTGAACTCAAGCCTACTTTGTTGCCATTGTCTTCCCCTGATGGCATTTGGCACTGCTCCAAAGTGCCAAATTTGCTGAAGATGGGGCACACAATATATATTATTAATCTACACAAATTATAAGAGCAGTGGAGCTGAAGGTTGCTTACAAGCGAGCAGTGAAATAATCATTCTGGGGTGAAAAAAGCCCTAAAAAAATACCAGCTTGTCTGAGAAGCATTTCAGAGAACTTTTTTACGATGTTAAACTGCTTTTGCTGGAGGTCGGAAGGAAGACTGGGAGATACAGGCACAGCAGGCTGCCAGACAGTATTTTGTTCCAGACAGGTATCCAAGAGAAGACTAAATCTTTTTCAGACACAGAATCAATCAAGAAAAATGATAGCCTGGAAAAGCCGAAGGCATACACTGGAAGTTGCACATCCAGATGAACATAGCCAAAAATTAAGTATCCAGATTCTTTGTATCCACACACTCACATAGAAATTCATTCTCTTTGTCATCTGTAGACCCTATTTTTGCTTCCTAATACTGAGGGCAGGCAGTGAGAATGTGTCTCCTCATAAATTTTGATCTATTGTTTTGTAACTGCATTTAGGTACCAATTAACCTAAACATTTGAAACTGTCTAGATCAGATATTATTAGCTGCAATTCAATGGCTGTTCTCTTAGCTGGAGGCAGCACAATTATCTTTTTGCCTCTGCTGAACTAGCTTAATTTGTTGCATGTTACTATGCCAGAATTATTTCCCATGCATGACTCATATTTAAGTCAAATTCTGATTACTTTTATGATATCATAGCTTATCCATATATAAAATATAATGTGTATACATATGTTATGTATCTATATATACATATATATTGATATATCTGTACATATCTTGAGAATCTTCTGTTACCCAAGCTCATCCACTCTGCTTAACAAATACTAAATTATTAAACTTCTGCTGTGTTAGCTATCTAGAACAATAAATGTAATCTTTCTAACTACAGAACAACATATATCTGAAAGCAGATAAATTAGAGCTCTGATTCCAGTGGAGCAGATTTTATAACTTTTTTTTAATGCTGAGATATGTTACAACAGAGGTTAAACTGGGCTATAATGTGCGGAGACAGAAAGCTGGCTTGTACCTTTAGGGACAGCTGGTGAATTCTGGCATGCTTCTTCATGCACTATTAGCAGGATTTAAATATATAATGACATAAGATCCTATTGCCCCTCTTTTGTCTTTGTTAAATGTTACTTCAGAGAAGATTCCTCCCTCCCCTCAATATTATGATGCATCAAACTTACTACATCCTAAAGAAATAAGGGAGGAAACACTTAAGAAAGTGAAGTCAGGGAGGAAATAGTGATTAATGGTAAGGTAATAAGAAAAAAGGGAATATAAAAAAAGAAATCAGAAGGTGAGAAGAGTATTTATCCAACAGATAAAGAATTGTGTCATCAGTTGCCATGCTGAATATCAGGTGTGATCAGAAACCGAGAAGCAATAGCTGCAAGTAGGATATATTTGGGCAGAATTAGAAGCTGGAGAAGTGGAAAATCTGTTTGCCTGTGTTTACACTGTTATGTTGATGTAGACCTTTGACTGCCATTCATCACTATAACTGTTACCATTTAAACTGTCATTACCTTGGGGGTCTTTAAATCCCATCATCGTCTTAACTCCATTAATACTGCTTAGCAGTACAAAGGATTTTTACATCTTTCTTTGCAGTTCATCTGTTTCAAGTCGAAGCACACTGCATTTCAAAGACGTATTGAAGTTTGGACTTTTTAGTCTATGGCAATAATTGCCTGGTGGTGCTCTCCATGAATGAACAGCTGGTTTCAACTTCTGGTCCTTGACAGATGGACTTTTAGAGACTAAATAATCCAAGAAGCTGCAAGGAGAAGCTTGGGGGAGCACATGTTCCTCCTGCCAGGCTTTGAGAGTCTTGGGGCAGCAGGAGCTGGGTGGAGAGAGGCCCTGACCTGGGTGCCCAGACCTCGGAAGCTTGGAGGACCCTGTGGCTCTGACACATGAGCCCACCAGGACCATAGGCTTCACAGCCAGTGTTTTCATCAGTGCTGCATGCTCTGGCCATGCCTCTGGCATGGGAGCCATGCAAACTACCCTTACAAGCTCAAACCAAATGGACTTGCTGCTTTAAAAAATCTATATGCTTTCACATGTCAGAAGGCCCTCCTGAGACCTTGCTTTGTTAAGATCAATTGTGTGTGTGATATGTTGAAATATAAAAGCACTATATTGTTTGACAGAAAGGCTTTCTTTCACTGCAGTGTTGAAGTAGCTGCTACTTGCAACGTGGAAAAAGTGGAATTATATCTGCTCCTGAGGGACAGAAGGCAGCTAATGAGATCATTTCAGGTAAGAAAAAACCACACTAACAATCCAAAATAGATTCTTGTTTCCTTAACATGTGTTTTGAAATGGCCAAGTCATTCTGGCTGTAGCATCAACATGACACCGGGGATGTGTGAGCTATATATAAAATATATCCAGGCTCTGTCAATAGGGTAGGAGAGAATACGAGAAGTGTACCTATACACTACAAAAACTCTGTTATAAATACATCCTAAACTTTCTAACCTGAAAAAAACACATCGTATGAATTGAAAGAAGCTTGCATGCAGGGAGAGAAAAATGCACTTTTGTTATGATGCCCACAGCATTTAATAGAACAGCTTACTCCTAGACGGAAAGCATAGATTACAAGTGCAAATAGCAGTGCTCATTATCTCAAACCTATTTTGGTTTTTAAAGTGCAAAGAAGTAGGAATTTAGAATGTCTGAAATATGTACCCGCTACTTACTTGGGTTGTTTCTATTAAAATTATCATCTGGAAACCACTTACGAGAGCAGTAAAATTTTAGAATTGATTATTTTAAATTCGTTAGGTGTATTCTCGTAGATATACTGCTGCTGTCTTTTATACAGGTAGGAAAGGGTGAAATTGTTAGGTATGTGTGTATATTGTTTTATAACAAGAAAATAACTGTGTGGTCAAGAATTCTGAAGAGGCAGGGATAGAAGAGCTGTTTTTGTTGCTAGAAATGATGTCCTGAACTGCAGATACAGGGCTGGAATTCTAAATTTGCAAACCTTTTCGAGTATCTGTACTGAGAGACTTCATCCAGCTTATCTCTGCTTTCCAGAAATCTTTTAATTTCTGCAAAACACTAGTTTGGAAAAAAAACCCTAAACAAATACCAAACAATCAAAACCAAACCAAGAATCAAGAAAAACTTCACTCTTTGACTCATCCCCTGAAGGATTTGTAAGAGACATGACAACAGCATTTTACTGTGAGAGAATATGTCGGAATGTGTGTCGAAAAGACCCAATTGTTTCTGTTTGAAAGTTTGTTTCCCCTTTGGGCCTTTTGCACAGCGCTGGTGCGAGCTAAGCAGCCACATGCTGCCATCTACTGTCAAAAGGCAGCATAGGTACTCTGGAACAAGTAGGAACCGCTGTCAAATTAATTTCATAATTCTTCTTTAAATTGATACGCTGGAGAAGACAATCCAGTAATTGAAAGACAAAGTCGAGGAAAAAAAAACCCAACCCCGCTCAGAATCAAAAAATTGCAACAAAAATGAGTGAAACAAGGGCTATAAATCATGACAGTGCGCAAGTCATCAATATGCAGTATGTAAAAATTGTATTTCTCGTTAGAGGGAGAATGTGGGAGAAAATAAACCATTTCATGATGGTTAAGTTTCATCTCTTTCCCAACATGCTGAAAACAAGAGAAATGTGCAGTATTTCCCTCAAGTAAGATAGTTGAGATTGAAATGGTTCTACAAACCTGAATGCTAACGACTGCGCAGCCAAAGGGGAATGTTGTGTGAGCGCCTGTAGTAAGCAGCACTTAGCGTGAAAGAGCTTCAGTAGCAAAAACGACATTTGTAATCCCCTCTGAACCCCTCTAACTTCACATACTTGAATGAGTAATGTGTCTTATCACTTTTAACTTTCTCACTCAGTCTCTTGGGATCAGGTCTGTAAGGAACGAGGGCTTGTGTGTGTGCAGTCAACTTATCATCTGGTGAGAATATGTAAGCAACAAGCATTCTTCAGTGCTTTTAATGAATTGTTCTGAAAACTGTTTTTCAATGCATGATCTCTTTTGGTTTCCCAGACTGCTATACAACATGCTAAAAGGGGGGGAAAAAAAGACACTGTGTATCTATGAAAGTTGCCTGCTAAATTTTCCTAAATATTTTGAATAAGAATGAAGAAATATAGGCAATTCTTCTTTCATTCCCATGAAAAACACACCTATATAAAAATCCTGACAACTTGATCATATGTCTGGATGTTGACCAGATAGTAAAATCACACTGTGTATAACCAAGCCATTAGTGAGTTGATGCATTTGCATTTGCAGAAGAGGTATCTCTCTCATCTCTCTCCAAACTGCAGAGACCTCTAGAGCCTCTCTGCCTTCTGAAACAAGTATTGACTCTTACGGAGTGAAATGGCATAAGCAGTCCAAAGCACCTCATGTGAGCCCTTGTTCCCACTGCTGGGAGCTTCCCCTTCTGCCTGTGTACAAACTCTGCCTCCACTTGTTACGCATCAGTTCTTCTCAAACGCCTCATCCCATTTCCCAGCTTTGCCTGATTTGTCCACCTTGTGTGTGGTTGATAAATGCCTTTTCTGATGAATGTGAAACAAGAATTTTCCTAAAGCTTTTTAAAATCTCTCTGTTCAGTTAAAACTTTGTTGTCATGACGTTGCCATTCTGTCCTGTTTCCTGTTTATAGGACATATCCATCTCTAAGAGTGTTCCTTATGGACACGTGCATGCATGTTTTTGAAGGAACATGTGTAATGCTTGGACAGGTTCTCTTATTATTTGAAATAGTGAGTTCATTTGCTAAAACTTAGAATCCTGACCAAAAAAACCAGAAAATAATTGGCAAGGCCTTTAATGAGCAATCTTCAGTGGGTTTTTTCCTACCTCATTCAGAATACCACCAGAGACACTATATGTGTTTGAGAGAGCAGTAGGTAACATTTGCTCTTGGACAGAGGAGTTCATTCTGTGAGGGAGATAAAAGATCGACAATAGAGACTTGTAGGCTGACTTTCCCTTGTTGCGGTCTTGGCTCCCTATGAATTTTTTGTATTATTATGCTGATAACTGGGTTGTGTGACGATAATTTGCAGCTGCGTGTTGATACTGTCCAGCATGTATTTCAAGACGTGGGTAAAATCTGGAGAATTGGAAGCTGGACCTCAAAGTGCTCAAAGTTCACTTGAGGAAAGGTTGAGCCAAAAAAGGAGTGGGACCTGCCTCTTTCCAAGGATGTGTATGTAAATGCTGCCAGCAGTGTTTGTAACCTTTGTGTAACCAGAATGGTTGAAATTCCCTGACGTTTCTACCTGCCTATAGACAGCCAAATAGCCGCAGTGGTCTGAAAAAGGTGGTAGTTATGGAGCCGGTGTGTGGGGGTTCCCCCTTTTTTGGTGTTTTTCTCTTCCAGCCTTGTTTGGCTAAAAGAGCACAAGAATTCCTGTATGATATTCAGCTGCTTATTACACTTTTCTTTAGAAACTCAAGGCTACTATGATGGACCAGTTATCCAAGGCTGAGTCCTGAATCCACCTGAGGAGTAAAATTGCACAGGACGTATGCAGGGGTCAGTAAGCTAACCTGGCTACCATCCCTGTGGATTTCTTTCCAGGGATTTCTGTTTAGAGTTTAAAGTATTTGGGTCAGGGATGTCATAATGGCAGCAACCTGCTGCCCTCAGACAGCAAAGATGTGTGAACTACTATGGCATGAAAGACCAAGCAACCAACAGGCTCTTTTCCTTACCCACCACTTTAGCTCCTCGCTTTTCTTCCTATTAGAATCTGACAGTTGGAGTTACTCTGTATAAAGTCTGTCACTTTATTTGGACTTACAGGATGAGGGCATATGAGTATCTATCCCTCCTCTTGATTTTGGGTGAAGTCCAAAATTGTATGGCACCTGTTTTCTAGATCTGGATGGGCCGCAGTCAGGTTGATGGAAATGTCACCAACAGCTGACCTTGTAGCAGGGACTGTCAAAACACTTGTGTTTTACAACCTTAAGCCCATTTTTAATGCTAAAAAAATGATAATGTTCTGATATACTGAGCAACAGAAAACCTGTCTTCTTTACGTTGTTTTCTCTTGAGATGTTGTTGCAAACTGTATCAAATTCTTTCAAATTCCAAAAGTACCTGGTACAGCCATAAAATCAAGCCTTGACTCTGAATCTGAACCTGAATCCAGATCTAAATACTACCTCCTGAGGCTACCTCTGATGGATGAAAATGATAGGAAGTGGAATAGGAAAAAGATATTTAATAGTATTAAACCTGTGCTCTCTCATGCTAAATATTTCAACTTTTGTACATGGCCTCATGGAAAAGTATGGGAGATGCAATGATGGTGAAGATTTCACAATAGTGTTGCTATCCTGTCTGATTTTTACAGGCAGCCTCTTTGGCTACTGGGTTGGTGGGCTCTCTCTGGTAACAAAGCAAATTCCTTGTAGCTTTTAATCAGGTTTTAAGCTGAGGGTTTGGCTAAATTTATGGGGCAGAGTATTTTATTGATAGAAGAGCTTGCCAGACCTCTTTGGCAATGCTCTCTTTTCACTTAAAGACCTTGGTGTAAATCTTTTTAATGGTTCAGCTACAAAAAATTTCAAAGAATCTTTCCCCACTTCTTGCCATTGCACTATCATCTGTGTAAATCATCTTGCTTACTCATTCTCTTAGCTACTTTAGATTGTTAGTCTTAATGACACGAACGCAGTAAAAGTGGAAAAAAAAGTATTTTAAACTGTCATTAGTCCATAAAACTTTGATCATTTATAGTAAGTGGGAATTCATCTTGGACTTTTAAGAGAAGGGAGAGGTCAGTCAGACCATCCCTACTCAGTTACGCACCCATGTGATAAAGCACAACTCAAGGGAAAAATAGAAGGTGGAAATGTAAGTATTAAATGTTCTCAGACCTGGATACAGTTAGTATTTCAGTTATGAAATATTATGCAATAAAAGTAATACTGAGGCCTTTTTTCTTTAACCTTTCCTGTACTTTATTTTAGTGTTGCATATTTTAGAGTAACAGTTATTCTAGTGGCACAACGTTTGATTGCAGTAAATCATTTCAGAGATATCATTGTCATCATTCAGCAGTTCCTGAAATGCAAACGCCATGCCTATTGTAGTACTGAAAAAGGACTTTTCATTCTATGTTCTGTATTTGCATTTGTTTTTAATAACTGTGACAATGTGTGGGAAAGACTTCCAGGGTAAATGTGGGTCCACTGCAGAGAAATCTTACAATATCATTAGCATTTTCTCTAGTTAAATCTTTCAGAAAGCTTTTAGTGAAACAGAAGGTCTTCTTTGGGACCTTGGGGTATATTCATATGAACCCCAACCACAGCCTCTACGCTTGCCAAGCTCTGTTGTTATTGATATATTGGAATGCATGTCAAGACCTTAAATATACTAAATCCAAGCTTTTTCTGTAATTTCAAATATATATTATTTGACAGATTAAGATACTGCCACCTGAAATGCCAATACTTTAAGTATGAATTCTCTTTGAACTTTAGGATGAATTTTGGATTACTTGAAAACAGAAGTACCACTGAAGTGTGCAGGGTGCATTAAAAACCATTCGATTCAAAAACCTTGCAGAGTTCAAAGCACTGAATAAGTATATAGGAACTTGTCTCTTAAAACAGAGAGGTGAATTGTCATCATTAATGAATATAAATTGGCTTATGTGTGCAAGTATTGGGCTAGTAGTATATGTGTTTTCTGTTTGGTTTGGTTTGGTGGTGGTTTTGTTTTTCTTTAACACGTGTAATTTATAGCACATCTGAAGATTCATTCCTGCCATTCTGTCAAGCATCATTCCAGTTCACTCTGACTTCTTCCCTCAGGGTCTTTCCAAACATATGCAAAATGCATTTAGACTCTATTTTTATACTGTTTATTTCCAATAGAAACAGATAATTGTGGTAATAATCTGATGAAAATCTGACGATCCCTAAATTAGTAGAATATAAAAAATAGGCCTGCTACATAGAATAGTCGGGCTGATTTTCAAATACTCTTGCACCTTACGTAGCTGGTGTATTTGTGAAGCTGTGCAGCATGCTACTTTTTTGTTCTGAACTCATGCTTTTGTTTTGCTGTTCTTCCTAAATACAAATGAACAAGTTTTAACACCAATAACCATCTATGCAAATGCAAAACCCAGCCCATTGACTATCTTCCTTAAACACGCATACATCTTTTGGGCAAACACAAAGCTTGTTTTGAGCAGAAAGAGTACATGGTGTGTACTATGCTGAAGATTCTTTCCCTGGTAATTTATATAAACTGAGGTTGCATGAAAGAAGTAGTAAAGACTGGGTAAACACCTTTATTGAATTTCAACCTGGATTATGAATAATGATCTTGAAGTCTTGGAACTCAGCTTACAATATATGCATTTCAAAAGGACTTGCTTTATTTAGCATCCTTGCAAATAGTTCTTTATTATTGATTTTTGTTGTGTTTTCCTACAAGATTTACTAGAAGCACTGGAGGTGTCCTTAGTACAATTTCATTTTCTTTTATTGGTTCCCTTAGGACATCGTTATCCTTTGAATAAACACACAAACTCCGTTCTCCTTCTCCCGTTTGGATTTCTTCCATACTCTTTATTTCTATTTGAACAACAAGATTGGTCGGGGAATTCAGAATTAAGACTCCAGTTCACATTCTCTTCCTTGCCTAACTGTGTTGCAACTAATATTGTCCTCAGGGTATTTAATAAAATGAGAGAGGAATGCATCCTGGCAAAACAGTAGGGGCTGGACTGCACAAGATCACTTGGACCCACGTCTATGGGGCTGGACAGCATAAGATCACCTATTATGCGAAAATGGTCTTAAACTAAAAAGAGCTAATATATAAGTGTTTGCAGTCAGAATTACACTATGAGGCGGAAGTATTAGGGTCAGAATTAGAATACAATATCCACAAAGTGGGAGGAAACTCTTCTGGAGTTCATTCCTCTTGCATATTTCTCCCCTTTTCTGCCCCTGCCTTTCTATAGTCTGACTCCTACTTTCCATTTCTTAAGAAAACCCCTTTAAAATGAAGTTATAATCCAGTGGTGCAAGCAATTTTGCTTCAGTCATGGCAAAGAGAACAAAAGACAGTCTTCTCTCAGCTTGTTTATCCCAAAGGGATGCATGGTCTTCGCTATGGTTTCAGGAAAAAAGAATACTTAAATGGCACATTTTCTACTGACCCTAAGATTTCAAGGAATCAAAAAAAAAAAAAAGGAAGAAAATGAGAGGAAAAGATTAAATTAAAAAGCTGAGCAAGAAGAATTTTTCATCCTCATTTTATTTGTTTCCTCAAGCTTTGACTGCTGGAAAGGGAAAAAACAATATCCAAATTTCAGCTGGAGTAGGAATGAAAGAGAAAAATGTCAGGCCTTTCAAAAAAAAAAAAACCACCCACCCCAAAAGCAAGCTGAAAGGCATCTTCTTAGTGCAGGATGTAAGAGAGAAGTTCAGCCTTAATTGCAAGGATGCGAAAACTCAGAAAACTGCAGAGCTGCTTGAAGTTGATGCATCACATAAAGCAGAGTCAGACTGTGCTGTCACAAAAGGGCTTCCCTTTTGTTTTCATTTTATTGTTTTTTAATGTAAGGCAGATTTACTTACATTTAATTGTATGCTGGTAGTCTGGGTTTAAGCCGTGAACTCTTCACTCTACTAGAAGCACCACAGAAAGATTTAAGTGCAAAACACTTTTCAGTAAAACTGTTCCTCTTCCTCTGCTTTGGTATTATGTCAAACCCTTAATGTTTATTGCTTTATTATGCATTTGTGTTTGAATGAGCAGCTTAGTGAGGCTCCATCTGCTCCGCTCTGGTAGAGTCCAGGAGGATGTGAAGGATTCAGTGACGGTGTTTGAAGAGTAGAAGATAGCTCCAGTAGCATGGCCAATGCTCCTTTCCCTCCCTTCACGGCTCTGCAGATTAACTGGCATTAATGCAAGCAGCTGCACATGGAATATTACAGAAAACACGATGGCTCCGTGTTTGCCTTGCATTTGCCCATTTGCGTACAAATGTGTGGAAAGTTTTGCTCAGGTTTTCTTTTTTTATTCTTTCCCTCTTGAGAAAGTGTACAAGAAAGGCAAAAGCTATTTTGGTCAGCGTACAGAACTGTTATTTTTGTTTCCGTTTCTTTGCATTAAATAAAATCCTTCAAAGTGCCTTCTAAAGACTCAAATATTATTGAGGGCAGACTAATGACTTTGCAGTTCCCAAGTTATTTCTCCCAACCATTTAAATCTAACAAATGAAGGCTTGAAAAGAGAAAATGTACTGTGTATGTTTTATGAGACAAATGATGCTATCAGACTGTATTAGTGGTGACTCTTGGACATACTCACTTTGAGAACATGAAGATTTACTTTGGATTCAGTAACACCCATTCCTCAACCTCGTTGCAGTTAGCTGCCTCGTCTCTACCGAAAGCTTGAGAGTAATCATCTCGGTGAGTATTCACAGAGGCTAACTTGGGTGTCTCAATCTAGAAGCCTAAACGGGGAACATTGCCGCCCTATATGATTTAGAGGCAGGAACTAGTAGGATGCCTCTAGTGGTATGTAGGTTGAATGCCAAAAATTCGGCAATCTAAATAGCATTTCTTAGAATATTTAATCACAGTGAAATTAAATTTATGTTTGACCACATTTTATTGCATCCCTGATGCTTATTTGCCTGTTCTCTTACATATTGCTGAAGAATACTTCTCTAAATTTTGCTGCAGACTCTCATTCTGTGTGGTTTTTGACAGTTTTCACCTTTTTCTCTTGGATCTTGAGATGACACATGATCCTGAGAAGGAAGCAGCTTCCTTTACTGAATGGTCTTTTTTGGTTTTATTCCTTCTAGCCTCTGAATATTTATAACACCATTCTGGGGTGGTTTTAGCTCAGTGTGAAACTCTTTTTTACTAGCTTTTAATCTTTACTTGAAACACAAGTGCCAAGTATAGTTTGAATTTAAAAACCTTCTAAATCTAAAAGATGGTTTTGGCCCAGTAGTAAATGGTATTTTCAAAAGGATAAGCTGCATGGAAAATGTGACAAGATGTACTTATAAAATTAGTGATGAATCCAGCCTCTATAAATTCAGATTTTGATGTACACTTTAAATATACCACATCATGCAATTTTAAATCAGTCTTCTATGTTGGCATCTACAACTGTCATGGATGACAGGCAGCTGCCGAGTCCAGATCTTGTTTGTGATTCTGCAACCTTTACAGGAGTGTCATGGCTGGGTATGGTTGTATTAGCAGTGATGTTAAATTTCAACTAACCCTCCTTCCACTGGGGGGAGAATATCTCAAAATAAAGTTGATTTTACCACTTTGGATCAGGTCCAGGCATAACAGGCACTGTGATATCTGCCTGGGTCTTCAGCCAGTCTGAAACATCTACTCGGTGTTGTAAACCGAGGTGTATGCAAACCCTGCAATATTCAGGGTGTTCTGGTTGCTACCACCCCAACGATTCTCTATGTGCTACTTTTCTTCTTTCTTCTGTCAGTTTAATTCAGTTCCTCAGTGAGGAGGAACACAGTCCTCTTTCTTCCCTCTGTGCTCCTGAAGGAGGGGCCATCAGTGAGAAATCACTGCCCTTGACAGTCCGTAGGCTTGGTCGTAAGGCACTGTAGGCATGTGAGTGCTGGCTTTAAGGGAGAAACAGGGATTCAAGCAACAGTTACCTAATTTAATCTTTGGCTGACTTGGCTTTGTCTGATAACATAAGGAGAGCCAGCAAAGTGTAGTTTTGCAGCACGCTGGGACACAATCTAATTTTGGATGGATTCTGTGTACTGCTGCAGGCAGCTACTGAATTGTTGTGCTATCGCTAGTTAAATTATTGTGCTTGAGGATGTGCTCAGATTCTGTTTAAACAATAATTAGATTTCATTTGTAGGGGATGACTGAATGTGTGGAAAGACAGATAAAATAATCAAGAACAAAATTATTCACATAATCATAGAAATTCTAATAATCTTATGAAGCACCACTTCATTTCTTTCATAAAACTGTCGTGTTTTTAATATTTCATATTTTTCTCATGTACAGGTCAATTCAATTTTAGGTAATTAAATGCACTTTTTCACTCTTATTGGCCTTTGAAGGCTACGGTACATTGCCAATTTATATAAACTACACTTGCGCAGCCTATTTTTAACTTTCCATACTTGAACAAAGTGTTTGGCTATTGACCTCTGCCGGGTCACACCTGTGTATACTACTGAGTAATAGCCAATTAGTTCTTCTAATCTGTTATGTGCTCTACACATCTGATCGGACCTACAACCCAAATAATTTAAGTTAATTCTATTTAAAGATACAGATTTATTCTTGCTGAAAGATTAGGGAGGCTTGTGTTAAGAAATCACAACTTTTTGCTATGACTCAGAAGTGCCTGACAATCATCAGAGGAAGTATCACCATTCCAATCTTTTGTGACTTTTTTAACACTAAACTTCATTTCAGAATTATTACACCTCCAACTATATGAAAATCTAAACCAGAGAAGCCCTTAAGTTAAAAATATTGAACCTCTATAGTTTCACTGCATATCTTTATGCATGTGCTCATGTCACCTGATTATCAGATACCTGCTGATATCGTCTTCATTCACTGAAAGTGAATGTCTAGATGGACCGTATAATATATAAATATATACAGGCCATCTATTTATCTATGAGTGCGTTTCGTTCCACAGATCTACCTGCCACATGGAAACAGGCACAAAAATAAAAGCATATAATGTGGTTTTCACATTTTAGTGATATATCCAATTATAAAATGCAGGCACACAAAGATGAACATACACAAATAGATATACATTTTTTAATGAGTTATTAAAAATCATTTTATGCAATGAAATGTTGGGGTGTGAAGATGAGCAGAACACACAGTCCAGCTAAGGCAATGGACTGTAGCACTGCTGTTACTGTCAGTCAAAAGTTTAAAATACTCCTGATCACAAGCCTTTCTGTCAGCAACCTTGAACTAAATTCCACAAAGCTCCTAATTAACGCAGAAATGTACAGCAACTTCACGAAATCAGAGGTTTTTTACTCAACAAGGGACTTGCTAAATCTTCATTTAAAGATGAACATCTAAAGTAATAGCTGCAAATTTGTGGCCATATTATTATTAATTACATTATATTGCACGCATTAAGATTATTTATTTTGCCAGGGTAAAAAGCAAAACAAACAAAACAAACTCTAACCATCCTGGATGCCTTTTGGGTTTTTTACCAGATTACTAACAAGTATCCAAGAACCATCTGCAGAGAGCTCAGGCATCTCAGAATATTGAATGCTTCAATTTCCTCTCCATTACTACCTCACAGTGCTCAAGGCCACTTCAGTGCCTATTTGTCATGCTTGTAAGCACCTGAAATCTGATTTTTCTTACTCACCGTGCAGCATACGCAAACACCAGTATAGAAAGATCCATAATGAGATTCCAAAGTTTAGTGAACACGACACTTAATCAGTGCCATGAAATTTGTTTTAGCTATACTTTCATATACAATCAGAACAAGAGGTACTGTTTTAATTTTCCAAGGTGGCACAGCGTTATTAGAAATTGAAACCTATCCTTAAATGTTGAGGCAAACCGAGCTGGAGGCTTCATTTCTGCCTAAAATGGGAGCTTAATGTAGTACCAATCCTGAAAGAAATTAGGATTTGGACATTATCTGATCTAATATTACAATTCCAACTGGCAGATTGACTTTGTCAGGTATTCACAAGGAAACTCAAACCACGTACCATATCTCATCAAGCAGCCACTCGCAAGGCTTTTTTGGTTTCCCGCCCCCAGGTCTGCACTGAGCTCTCCCTTTTCCTTCCAGGCCTGTGTGTCACTCAGCTGCTCTGCCGACATTCGGTTGTGGAACAACCGCTGTGCGTTTGGGGACCCTTTTGGTGGAGGTTGCAGAATATGCTGGTTTGAGCTAAGTTACTGAGAACATGCATTTCAATTCTATGTCTTTGGACTGTAAGAAGGATCAACCACATTGAGCAGAGCATCTGGTTTCCCGACTCTTCCATGTGACCTGGCTGCTCCCTGTTCAGCTCCCCGCTGAACTGTCCTGTTCAGTGGGGACGGAGTGCACCGCTGTCACTGTCTTTATGGAAGTGAGCTGGTAGCTTCAACGTAGAGGTCATCACATTTTAGCTGATGTCCACCCCTGTAAATTATTCTGCATTAGTCTGATAATTTTCTCAATCTGGAATGCACAAAGATGGTCTCTCCTGTTCCTGCGCATTTCAAAGCTGGTCAGTTTTAGTGCAGCTCAGGTAAAGGTTGGTTTAGAAGTACATACACAGAAGCGTCTCAGGATGTATGTAGGTGTTAAATGTATGCATTGTCAGTTTTAATCACCATTTGAATACTGGCAATTTTTTTTTTTCCATAAAACCTTAATTTCATTTTCAAAGACCCAAGTCCCGTTGAAATTCAAATAAATTTAGATAATGGCAGGTAAGTTCCATCAACTCCTGACTGTACAGTTTCAGAAGCTACTGCCCCAGCTATATGGCTTTTCCTGTGGCAGAGCAAGTGGCTAGCAGGGCTGGCAAAAGTAACTGGATCTTTAACCACCACAACTAACACTCTAATGTGTCCTTTGAAACTGCTATTGATCTAGTTTAAACTATTATATCAGCCCTGGAACAGTGGTACCTCTAAGATTTAATCTGTTTCTGCTGGTACAGACAGTAATGTTCAGCAGATGGAGGTGGTGGGCAACAAATTCCAAATCACTGGTGCAGGAATTTCTCAACCTTGCCTTTTAACAGCCTTCATTTTCTGCATTACTTAGGCTCTTAAACTTTCTTTTTCCTTTATTTTCTTATTTTTGGCATCTGTTAAAGTACTTATGAAAGGGAACCAGATCTGGAGGGTAATGGAGTGAAATTATTAGCCTTTTAGAATTAGATGATAATTAAGCCAACATAAGAAGATCACTAACTATAAATAATGCCAGTGAAAATAAGTTTGCTAATTCTTATTTACATTATGGCTACTTTTGGACCCCTTTATACTCTTTGAGGCCATAATATCTTTAAAGTCCATAATGGAAATGAGAATGGGGCTTTAAAATAGTTTTAATTAAACAGTTTAACCAGCTTAATTAAAACATTCCAAGAGCAGTGGTGTTTTCCTAACAGTAGTGATTTGTTAAGTCATTTTTCCTATGGATTTCCTATCCTGGGGGAAGCTGGGTCACAGCAGTATAGGGAAACACACCAGGATAGTAGGGAGAAATAGTTTCTGCACAGAAGAGGAATTGCTCATTTGTAATATATTAGTGACAGCTGAAATGTGCCAATCAATGGATTGTCTCATGTAATGAAGCACACTGCAATGTTATGGCATTTGCTGGAATGTAAAGGCACACCATAACATGCATTTTATTTCTGCTTCATCTCATTACAGATGCTAAAATAAGCACTAACATGCTTTATGTAGCAGAAAACTAGTCTTTGATTTTTTTATCCTGACTCTAGCCGGATTCAGCTGTATTTTGTGGAGTGCAGGAATGTTGTGGATTGCTTTTGTTGGATGTTTCTCGTTGGGTCTGTCTTGCTGGCTGCTGCTGGTGCTTCAGTGGTCCTGACTGACATGTAGCTTGTCCAGGGTTGGTGCTTAGCACCTAGCCGGTGGAGATACTGAGCGTTCCAGAGACTGCCTCTTACATCAGGCAGAAACTCTCACTTCTGCCGTTATCTTTCACAGCACCTGTTATTAAAGCCTGTCTTTTCCACTCAGGTTTTCTTTGAGCAGTGTGGCAAATAAAAATAATTGGTTGCAGTGGTAACAAAACAGCACACAGTAGCAACTTATTACCCTGCAGCCTGGCTCCTGTTTCCCATATATATATATCTTTAATCAGTTTCTTATAACTCTTATCATGATGCTAAAATTTCTACTGTGCATTTCTGATATGCTAATTGCTGTGTATCCATGTATTTAGCATATACTCGGGCTCCAATCACTAGCAGCACCACATGTTCTTTAAATGTTACCCTTGAAAAATTCAGGGTGTTGTAACCTCTTTTTATACTACTGCAGGTGTCTTTGGTAGACCTTTATCAGTTAGTAAGATACAGATATCCTGTGTCACTGTTACCTAGTTTGGAATTCACAATCTCAAGTCCTCCTCCATCATTTAATTTGCACAGACACAGTAGTTAAGACACTATATTTCTCTACACAGTATTCTTTTAAGTTATAATTTTTAACAGATTTTCCACCCAGCCAGACATTTCAGGCAGAACTCAGGGAAGTTCTAATAACTGTAGAAAACAGAATCATAGAATCATTGGGCTGGAAAACACCTTTAAGATCATCAAGTCCATGTGCTTAACATCGTGCTGCTAAGGCCACCACTAAACCATGTCCCTAAGAACTTCAGCCACGTCTCTTAAATCCCTCCAGGGATGGTGACTCCATCACTGCCCTGAGGAGCCCCAGTGCCTGACAACCCTTTCAGTGAATAATTTTTTCCTAACATCCGGTCTAAACCTAATCCTCCCTTGGCACAACTTGAGGCTGCTTCCTCTTGTCCCATCACTTGTCACTTGGGAGAAGAGCCCAACCCCCACGTCTCTGCACCCTCCTTTCAGGCAGTTGTTGGGAGCAGTAAGGTCTTCTCTGAGCCTCTTCTTCGCCAGCTGAACACCCTCAGCTCCCTCAGCCACTCCTCACAGGACTTGTGCTCCAGCTCCTTTCCCAGCTCCATTCCCTTCTCTGGACACGCTTCAGCACCTCGGTGTCTTTCCCGTAGTGAGGGGCCCAAAACTGAATCCAGGATTCAAGGTGTGGCCTCACCAGTGCCCAGTACAGGGGGACAATCCCTGCCCTGGTCATGCTGGCCACACTGTCCCTGACGCAGGTCAGGATGCCATTAGCCTTCTTGGCCACCTGGGCCCACTGCTGGCTCATATCCATCCAGCTGTTGACCAACACCACCAGGTCCTTTTCCACCGTGCAGCGTCATGCTGGCCACCCTGTCCCTGACGCAGGCCAGGATGCCATTAGCCTTCTTGGCCACCTGGGCCACTGCCAGCTCCTGTTCAGCTGCTGAACATCCCCCCAGGTCCTTTTCCGCCAGGTAGCTTTCCAGTCACTTGTCCCCAGGCC
>NW_010227514.1:17898-18400 GCF_000690775.1 Eurypyga helias | reverse complement strand
CAAGCCCCATCCAGCCTGGCCTCGAGGACATCGGCTGAAGACGGAGCAGCGGGAGCCCCGAGTCGTGTCCGGAAAGCTCCCGACCCTCCAATTACAACACCCCATTTCCCACGGCAGCGCTCACCTTCCTTCTCCAGCAAAAGCCAATGGAAAACGTGCCCGGAAAAGCGAGGAATGAAGTAGAGAAAAGGCTAAACTGTTTACTCACCATTTTAATACTGCCAACGACTAGAAGGGCTCGAAACTGTACACGCGACAAACGGGGGGGAGTCCGGCTGCGAGGGCTCGGCGAAGGAACGCGCTGGCTGCTTACGAACGGCACGACAGGAAAACTGACCGCAAACGGGAGTTTGGCACCACGTACACAAAGTGAAGGCATGCTGGGCACGACAGCCTCGGCGTCTCTGCACGCAACGAGGGGCGCCCTTTCCGAAACGGCCCGTCGGTTTCGACGGGAAACACGCGGAGGGCGAAGGGGTTGAGTAGCTGTGGGGCAGCGGGT
>NW_010227514.1:15060-17796 GCF_000690775.1 Eurypyga helias | reverse complement strand
AGGAGAGGCCTGTCCCGCTGCCGAGGGAGCGGGATGGGGAGCAAGACACCCGGCAGAAAAAACCGAAGCTGTCGCCGCCAGAGCTCCGCGGATCCTTTAAGCAGTTGCAGAAATATTAAATCCTGACCACACCAAGTGTTAAAAACAAAGAGTTCCTGCTAAGAGGAATACTTTCTGCATGATCTGGTCACGTGTGCATAGTTAAGTGATTTTTGTTGTTGGTTTTTTTATTGTTTTTAAAACAAGATTTGGTTGCAAATAAAGAAATAAAATTTAGTAAAAGTTATAGTTTTCTCGATGGAAAAAAACAAAAAAACCCTTAAAAACAGACTAGTGGTGGCTTGTTAACCAAAAAGAGAGAAAGCTACATATTGAAGGTCTGGAATCCAGCACCACGACAGCTGCACACGCTGGAGATCCGACCCCACGGAGATGTTCCGCCTTGACCTAACTTCCACACCCCGCATCGATAAAAAGGTCCCTAATACAGAAGGTTGTGCTAAAAGAATGCCACGGTTCCGCATGCTGTTTTCCCTTCCCTGCTGCCGGCCCCGCGAGGCAGCAGGCTTCTGAAAAACGCCGCATCCTAAGGGCGGAAAGAGAGACGAGGGAGCGTTAGCGAGGGGCAGGGCCCAGCGTGCCAGGCTCCGAGCGCTCGGCTTTACCTTCTCCGGCGTCCCTCCCTTCTCAGTAGAGGCCGCATTCCTTCAGGTTGTTTTTAATGATAACATCCGTGACGGCGTCGAAGACAAACTGCACGTTCTTGGTGTCGGTGGCGCAGGTGAAGTGGGTGTAGATCTCCTTGGTGTCTTTCCTTCGGTTCAGATCTTCGAACTGACACTGGATGTAGGCAGCGGCTTCCTCGTACGTGTTGGAGCCTGGAAAAGACAAGATCCCTTACTTTGGCCAGCAGCTCGCAGCACAGAGACCTTTTAAGTACCTATTAAGCTGCTTGCAACCATCTGCCTTATCCAGCCACAAATCCAAATCCACCCTTAACTCCTTCTTGTAAACCTGAAGTCTATTCCCAGCTCCTAACCTTCAGAGAACCACGGAATGGTTTGGGTTGGAAGGGACCTCAAAGATCATCCAGATCCAACCCCCCTGCCATGGGCAGGGACACCTTCCACTAGACCAGGTTGCTCCAAGCCTCATCCAGCCTGGCCTTGGACACTTCCAGGGATCCACAGCTTCTCTGGGCAACCTGTCCCAGTGCGCCCCACCCTCTCCATGAGGAATCCCTTCCCGATATCTAAACTACCCCACCCCACTTCCAATTTAAACCTTGGACAAGTCACTCCTACAAGTCACCAGCTGCTCCAGGGAGGGAGCGTGAGGTGCCAGCTGCGACGCTCCGTGCCGGAAACACACAGTTACCCGTGCTGGAAACACACAGTTATGGCAGAATTATGAGAAGCAACAGGAATAAGCAGGTTTGAAGGAAGGACTATTGAAAACACGGATCCCAACGGCTGGAGCGGTGAGTGGGCAAAGCATCACACCTGTGGGCAGGTGGGTGCCGTAGCCGGGAGGTGGAGAGGCTTCGCAGCCTTTAAAATGGAAGTTAAATCAAAGTATGGTCCTGATAACAGGAGGAGAAACGCAGAGTGGCCTTGGTCTGCCAGAGCGCAGCACTCCGCCAGCCGTAGTCCAGGCCGTAACACGCGTGGACAACGGCTGTTCCGAGCCATGGACACGCATGACCACATCTCTTCCCACAAGATGAGCCGTGGGATAAAGGGACAGCCCCAAGATGCCACCCAAGAGAAAGAATTAAGGGAAAATGATCGGTTTTTAGGCACTCTGGGGTTGTGTAGCCCTTGACTGACTCATTCCTGGCCCCGGCAGCAAATACCACTCTGCAGGAGCCAGCCTTACCCGTGTACTCCGGATAGCAGATCGTTAGCGGGCTCTTCTTAATCTTTTCCTCAAACAGGTCTTTCTTGTTCAGGAAGAGGATGATGGAGGTGTCTGTAAACCATTTGTTGTTACAGATGCTGTCAAACAGCTTCATGCTCTCGTGCATCCGGTTCTGAAAAATAAAAGGTGATCCCAGAGTTAGGACAGACCAAAGAGTCCAGTGACATCTCCCCCACTGCCACTTCCTCAGGAAGAGAGCAGGGCTCAGAGGGCACCTCCTCACCCTCTCACTCCCCCACTCGCAGGCGGGGGAAGGGCTGCAGGGGTGACCCAAGGCACCTCCCCGTCATCAGGGCAAACCTCTGCACGGCACATTTACCAGTTTCTGGGGCAAGACAGCGCAGGCTGCTGCACGGCCGCGCTCCTCTCCCAGCCCTTGAGCAAGTGTGACAAGAGGAGCAAAGCAGAGACACGTCTGCACTTGTTCCACCTCCCTTCTACCCAGCCGTGCAGCCAGGCGCAGGCAACTCCGCCGCGACGTACCATTTCCTCGTCCTCGGCCAAGACGAGGTCGTAGTCGCTGAGGGCCACGCAGAAGATAATCGCCGTCACGCCTTCAAAGCAGTGGATCCACTTCTTCCGCTCCGACCGTTGGCCACCGACGTCGAACATCCTGGGGGAGGCAGAAGGACCATCTGAGGGGCTGGGCAGAATCCCTCCCCGGCTACCACGCCGCTCGCAGGGGACGGAGGCGGCTCAGCTACAAGCAGGGTTGGGGGGAAAAAGGGGAACGCAGCCTTCCATCAGCAAGGCCAACAACTCCGAGCCCTCCCTCGCTCCGGAGGGTGGATTTTAAGCCCTCCCTCACTCAGGAGA
>NW_010227514.1:12959-15022 GCF_000690775.1 Eurypyga helias | reverse complement strand
AGCAGGAAGAACCAGACAGCGCCGACATCGCTATCGCGAGTCTGGTGATTCACCGGGGCATGCTTATTGTGTTCTCTGCCTCCCATTTCCTTAGCAACAATCCATTTGCTTGAGTGGCCTCCAAACCCCTACTCGGAGTCAGCTCTTCCAGTTAACCGACACGGCGTCTGACCAAGGGTTATCTGCAACTCCCTGCCTGCTGCTGCCGGCACCCGGAAGAAAATTCACGGGGTTAAGAAAGAGTTTTATGTAGTAAAAAACCCGCAGTGTGTGAGGTGCTGGAGCTGAGAGGCTGCGGAGCCACCTGTGGAATTTGTCTGTTAAAGATGAAGAGTCTGGGAGAGCAAAATGTTTTGATGAGAATGGGGATTTCCCGGGATGTTCTGATGGATTGTGACTCAAATCGAGTCAAGTCGACATCAGAGCGTCGAGCCAAGTCGACATCGAAGAGCTCTGAAAACCAAACACGACGATTCGGTAGCCAACGGGCAGACAAGAGAAAGGGCCCAAGGTGGGCCAAAGCGATGCAATTTAGCCAAGCCAAGGCAGCTCAGTGCCATTCCGCTACGTCCATTCTGTCGGAGATGAACCGTCCCCGCGGAGCGCAGGAGGCGAGACGGAAATCTCCATCAGGACACGGGCTGTTCGCGCAGCTTGCATCCTCTGCCACCGCTCTGCTGCCAGCGTGGAGACGTCCGGAAGGGAACAGCAGCCTTGACAGCTCGGCTTCGGCAAGCTAATCCAAATTCGAGTCACAGTCACGCCCAAGCTACCTCAGCCCGTTATTAACGTCGGAGATTTAACATCAAGCCCAGAAGGCCAGCGCTGGCAGCCCAGAAGGCCAACCGTATCCTGGGCTGGATCCAGAGCAGCGTGGGCAGGGGGGCGAGGGAGGGGATTCTGCCCCTCTGCTCCGCTCTGGGGAGATCCTCCCTGGAGTGCTGCGTCCAGCTGTGGAGCCCCCAACATCAGAAGGATATAGACCAGTTGGAGCGAGTCCAGAGGAGGCCACGGAGATGCTCCGAGGGCTGGAGCACCTCTGCTATGACGAAAGGCTGCAAGAACTGGCCTTGTTCAGCCTGGAGAAGAGGAGGCTCCGAGGAGACCTCATTGCAGCCTTCCAGTACCTGGAGGGGGCCTACAAGGGTGCTGGGAGGGACTTTTTACAAGGGCCTGTAGTGACAGGACAAGGGGGAATGGGTTTAAATTGAAATCAGGGAGGTTTAGATTAGATATCAGGAAGAAATTCTTCCCAGAGAGGGTGGGGAGGCACTGGGACAGGTTGCCCAGAGAAGCTGTGGATGCCCCATCCCTGGAAGTGTCCAAGGCCAGGCTGGATGAGGCTTGGAGCAACCTGGTCTAGTGGAAGGTGTCCCTGCCCATGGCAGGGGGGTTGGAACTGGATGGTCTTTAAGGTCCCTTCCAACCCAAACCATTCTGTGATTCTATCAAGGCTTCTGTGGCGGGGAAGATGGCAGCGGCGGGGTTTAAGATGCATTAATGCTTTCCTCTGTGGAGCAAATCCCTCCGAGATGAGACACCTCGTGTCTCGCGCTCTGCACGTGATCAGTGACTCCGGGCAGGCTGGGAAAGAGCAATTCCCTCTGCATCAGCCTGCGAGCGCTCAGCCGGTGCCACGACTCGACCGAACGCGCCCGCTACCTCCGGCTCGCGCTCCCACGCGTCGGGCGTGACGGTGTGGAAGAGCACCGCAGGCTGCAGCTGGAAACGCTGATCCTACCCCGGCGTGACAGGAGACGAGTTCTCCCTGGATGCGGGGCCAGAAGCCGTGCCAACAGCTCGGTGACGCAACACGTTTAGGTGGTTTTGTTACAACTGTTTGTACGTTAAGACAGTTCAGAAGCCAAAACGCCTCCGTTCTCCCAAAAAAAAGCCTGCGAACAAGTGAGATTTTAAGCAACGCTTGGCTTTTCACAAGGCCGTTTTCAAACACAAGCCACGCAGCAAACAAGTGCTTGTTTAAAGGCTCTGAGCAGGAGTCTCGCACGCCCTCGCACCGACGGAGGGACCCGACCCCAGGTCGGGGGGGCCACCCCACGGGG
>NW_010227514.1:11703-12947 GCF_000690775.1 Eurypyga helias | reverse complement strand
CAGGAGCGGCTCGGGATCCAAAGCAGGGATGCTAAGGAGCAGACGAAGAGCAGGGAGAGCTAAACCGCAGGAGAGCAGCTGCGAGGGAGGTTAGAGGGAGTGATTAGTGACACCTAAAGGGACACTGCCAGGACCAGGCTCGGTACCTGAGCCCCGCGGGGACAGCGTTTAGAGGGCAGAGAGGCCAGGTGAGTCCCATCCCCTGCGGTGTCACCACAGGCAGCCAGTCCCCAGCACACTTCCCGCATGCCCCATTCCTGCGCCGCAGCAGGCGTCGGTCAGCAGGGTCACCCACAGCTCCCTGGAGAAGACCACGCAGCCACGGCTGTGACTGTGGGGAGCGTTCCCATCTCCCGCTCCAAAGGAAGGGGTTAAATTCAAACTCAAACTCCGGGAGTCAGTGTCCTTTTAGTACTACGGGGGGTTGATCCTGTAAACAAGCAGTACCTGTGTGCGCGATCCCAACATAAAAGCAGCTGAAAAGAACAGAAGAAGGCAAAGAAAAGTCAAACCGGTACCTCCGGTGAGTAATTCCAGCAGAGAGGGAGTGTAACGGAGCAAGGAGGACAGTTACAAGGTGGGGGGGAGGCTTTCGGCAGCACCGGGGTGGGACGGAGCCCGAGAAGCCCCCGTAGGCTGCGGGGCTGAGCGCTGCCCTCCACTTACTTGAAGTACAGGACCTTGAAGGGGAAGTTGAGTTTCCACGATGCCTGTAGTTTTCACTCTGGTCCGCAGAACGTCCTGCTGAGTCGGAATGTAGGTCGGCTGGGATATTCTATCCAAGTCATTTAGGTAACTAAACCAGAAGAGACAACACAAGATGAGCTTTTTTTAGGCTGCTCGCTCACCATGAATCTTTTATAAACTGCAGAAGAAAGTCACAACGGAGCTTATTCATCATCCTCACGTCGTACGGCCCTCGAACAGGCAGCGAACAAACCCCCTTGGGTCGGTTTTATGGCGGAGGGGGTTTAACCCTCCCCGTGTGACCTTGCAGCACGCAGAGTTCAGCGTGCCGGCGAGCGGAGCCCAGTAAGGCGCCAGCACGACAAGCAGCGCCGATGCAGAAGCCGTGCCAAGACTGGTATCTCCCGGGGCAATTCAACGCAGTCAAGGTCTTTTGCATCAAAGCACAAGACAATAAATCCAGCGGCTCGCTTTTAAAGGGCACGGAGACGTCAAACCAACCAAGAGGAAAGAACGAAGCGGCAAGAACTACCCCCAAACCGGGCCGATCCCTCCAG
>NW_010227514.1:8169-11419 GCF_000690775.1 Eurypyga helias | reverse complement strand
GGCCGTTTCCCTGCGGCGTCGCGGCGAGGTGCCCACCGAGACCCCAGCAAATTCCAGCTACACCAGATCCCCTTTGAAGCGCGGCGCTGGGGCACGGAAATCAGAGGCGTACAGCAGCGTCCCAAATGCCACAGCCAGCAACACCTCCGAGCTCACTTTTCCTCTTAAGGGGAAGGCGACGGCCTCCCGCTTCCACAAAGGAGAGGGCTGCTCCAGCTCCGGTGGGGAGGGAGCTACAGCCGGCAGCACGATTGCCGGCAGGTCTAAGAGGAGCCGTTTTTAACCAACATGGTACCGTGCGACCGTGAGATTTCAGGGGCACAAGGGCTCTATGCCGGCCTAGGGAAGCCTGATCCTCCCAGCCAAACGTTACCATCCGCTGTCAGCCAGGGATCACGCCTTCCCCGGCGCCCAAAACCTGTGCCAGGCACCCCGGATCTCCACGCGCCTTCGTCACCAAGCAGGCAACGTACCCAGCGATGCCTCCCTCCTCCATCAGCCTCAGCACCTCCTCGGGCCAGGAGTGCCGGCACATCTGCCGAGCGCTGACCTATTTTCCGAACCCCAGAAGAATCCAGCCTCCCTGCCAGCCTCCTGCCCGTGCTCGCCCAGCACCACGGGGTTTCTCCTCCAAGAGCTGGGATCTGCGAGCGTTTTTAGCCCAGAAAGGGCCAACTCCCCTCGTTCCGCTCATGTTCAGCGGGATGCCGGGTTTGTGAACTGCTCTTGGACCAGAAACACAGCACCCAAAACTCACACCTGGGACTGGCTTTAGGTGCAGCTTAGTGAAACAGAATTTGGATGGTAGTTATCCTCATTAGGCTTCTGCTAAGGAATATTTCTGCCCAGATTTCACACACGCATCCCCTTTCCTGCCAGTAGGAGTTTAGCTCAAAAGCTGATGGAAATGCTACTGAAGAACCGAGCCGGCAGCTCCAACAGCTTGGCTTTGGGTCACAGACCACACCCCCGAATCCCTAAGGTGATGAACGAGCTGTAAAGCACCTACTCCTACTTGCCAGCTTCCAGCATCCCAAGTTTGGGCAGCGGAAGCAGTGGGATTCCAGGTTTGGGCAGCGAAAGTGGTGGGATCCCTACGTAAGGGTTTTTGGGCAGCCAGCGAGGAGAATGAAAGGAGTCGGGCACGTCCCAAAGTGCCACTCAAGGCTGGCACATCGACCCGCAGAGCAAGGGGTAGCAGATCAAGCAACGCTCCATCTGCAAGCTGACTGAAAAAAAAAATAAGCTTTGCCTGACTAATTCTAGGGAGACTCAGAGGGGAAATCCCATGGAAATGCCCGAGCAGTGGGAAGAGCCAGCACAGGGGATTTCTCCAGTCAGAAGAGCCTGGGCGCGTGCGCCTCCTCCAGCCTTGCCGGGAGCAGGGGAAGCAGCCTGCCCACCCCAACCCAGGCTGTACGGACCACCCTGCTTCCCCCCCTACGGATTTAGTGGAACTTGAGAAAATCGTGGAAAAGCACAGGCTGACACACGTGGTGTCGAGCGACTCACAGCCCGCAGCCTGCCGCGGGTTGAAGACGCTCCCGCTGATTCAGGAACCGAGAACCCCGCACACCTTGCTGACTCTGCCTGTCACCCACACCACCCCAGCCCCTTTCGCAACCTCCTTCACCACCACAACTTCCTTCACACGCTGAGGTTGCAATGCAGGTTCCCCTCCCTGTACCCCCGTGTTTACAGAGCCAGCTCTTTCCCATGCTTCCACGCCACCTTGCAAACACAAGCTTGCAGAAAACACAGCTTTGTGTGCCTTCCCTTCTTTTTTCACCCTTAAAAAGAAGGGCTGGAGCACCTCTCCCATGATGAAAGGCTGGGAGAGTTGGGTTTGTTCAGCCTGGAGAAGGGAAGGCTCCGGGGAGACCTTATAGCACCTTCCAGTACCTGAAGGGGCTACAAGGAAGCTGGGGGGGACTTTTTCCAAGGGCCTGTAGTGACAGGACAAGGGGTAATGGGTACAAATTGAAAGTGGGGAGGTTTAGATTAGATATCAGGAAGGAATTCTTCATGGAGAGGGGGGTGAGGCACTGGGACAGGTTGCCCAGAGAAGCTGTGGATGCCCCCTCCCTGGAAGTGTCCAAGGCCAGGCTGGAGGAGGCTTGGAGCAACCTGCTCTAGTGGAAGGTGTCCCTGCCCATGGCAGGGGGGTTGGAACTGGATGGTCTTTAAGGTCCCTTCCAACCCAAACCATCCCGTGGGTCTATGAACTCGAAAGGGCATCGCCCTCCCGATGCTTTCCTGTGATTCCCGTGGTTTCCCAGCCGGAGTTCGCAGCGAGCTCGTTCAGTCTGTGCTACAGACTGCGGGTCTGCCTGAGCCAGAGATCGATGAAGGTGACGCACAGCGCTCCCTGTGCCGGGGGGTGCTCTGTTACCTCGTTCTGCTTTGCTAAACCTGCCAGGACCCAGTGAGACATGAGGGGAGAGAGGAGGCAGAGCTCCACGTTTCTTAAATAGAGATTTCACCGCATCTTCACCCATTTTCTTCCTGCCGCAGGAAGACTTGGTTATAGGTGCTTAATTCTCCGAGCTGCCAGCCTGCAAATCCTCGTTTGCATCTTCAGGCTGCCACGGGCGCTTGTGATCATGTTTTTTGAAATCGCTGCGAATATCGAGCCCTCCCCAGGCATCAAACCTGCCTCTTGCTGCCCCGGCGTCTCCTCTCGCTGCCCAGGGCTGGCTTTTGTTTGCTGCTCTGCTCCGGGCACGATGGTGACAGCCCCTCCCTCCCCTAGCTCAGCCTGGGGACAGCTCTTCATAATAAACGCTTTGTATGGAGCTTTCGGGGCGGTTTTGGCCTTGAAAGCATTCTTTCCAGCGCTAAAAGGACACGGGACTGAATGGTCAGGAGAATACCACTCCAGGGTTCATGCGAGCGCATGGAGGAGGGGAGCTCCGCTCTCTCCAAGGGAAAGCTGCCCGCTCCAGAGGGGAAAGCGGCCCGCTCCAGAGCACCCCCCTCCCGCCGTCAGGGTGTTGGAGCGCTCTGAGCCAGGTGGGACGACACCGAGGCCGGCAGGTTTTCTGGTGGGGCTCTTGCACATGCAGGTGGTGTGCCCAGCCCGGCACAGGATGCCCTCCCTGGGAAGGCTCGCTCGGACAAACAGGAGCTGTGCTGCAGGCTTTCAGTCAGCTTTTGTTTAGAATCCCAGGATGGTTTGGGTGGGAAGGGACCTTAAAGACCACCCAGTTCCAACCCCCTGCCATGGGCAGGGACACCTTCCACTAGACCC
>NW_010227514.1:5614-7559 GCF_000690775.1 Eurypyga helias | reverse complement strand
TTGTGCTGGGATTGCCCCAACCCAGGTGCAGGACCTTGCACTTGGCCTTGTTGAACTCCATGAGGTTGGCACGGTCCCACCTCTCCAGCCTGTCCAGGTCCCTCTGGATGGCATCCCTTCCCTCCAGCGTGTCACCGCCCCACACAGCTTGGTGTCATGTCACACTTGCTGAGGGTACCCTCAATGCCATCATCCGTGTCACTAACAAAGATGTTGAAGTTAGTGACTGAAAGCAAAGAGGAGGGAAAAACCCCCACATGGAATCCCAGAATGGGTGGGAAGGGACCTTAAAGCCCCCCCAGGCCCACCCCCTGCCATGGGCAGGGACACCTTCCACTAGACCAGGTTGCTCCAAGCCTCATCCAGCCTGGCCTTGGACACTCCCAGGGATGGGGCATCCACAGCTTCTCTGGGCAACCTGTCCCAGTGCTCCCCACCCTCTGCAGGAAGAATTCCTCCTGATCAGAAATAATCTAGGTTTTATCCAGCATTGTGTCAGGGAATTCAGGCCAAAACCGCCACTTGGGAACAAGACAAGCCACACCGGAACAGAGAACAGCGATCAGAAACAATGCTAATTGCCCGTGAGACCGCAGATAATCACCGAGAGCGTCTGCAGACTGTGCCTGCACGAACTTTGGGAAAAGCAGTGGGGCCGGGGAGGAAA
This sequence comes from Eurypyga helias, assembly GCF_000690775.1. Lineage (NCBI taxonomy): Eukaryota > Metazoa > Chordata > Aves > Eurypygiformes > Eurypygidae > Eurypyga > Eurypyga helias. Next base: position 6,892 of record NW_010227514.1, on the reverse strand, counting down.
ACCTTGCAGCTGTGTTATCTGCTTGTTGACATTTGCAGGACCAGGGAGAGGCAGCTGAAGAGACACGCCAGGCAGCAAGGTGCCCCAGCACCCTCGCTGCTGCGCCCAACGGGGCGCAATGCTCCGAGGAACAAACCCAAGCAGCCCGCACAGTGGTCTGCGACCTTCTCCCCGGCGCTGACCGGAGCCGGAGCGGTGATGCAGAGGCGTTGGCCCAAGGCAGAGGTGAGGAGAAAGGGGAAGTTGCAACAAGGCAATTGAAAACATAGATGTTGGAAATCACAAGAGCAGGGTGGTTGCTCGCCGGACGTCACCAGATGGTGACCGGAGAAGGCGCCGAGCGCTCACGCTCTGCTCGGACACCCAAGAGTTACTCAACAATTCTCCAGAAACATAATGAAACCTTCCAGAAACGCTCTGGTTCCAGCAGAGATCACCTGGATCAGTGCCACAAGCGGTGATCTGCGGGAGCTCCCCCCCGCACGGATTACAACACCCCCCGGCTACGGCCGCCTCCTCCCCTGGCACGCGGGGGGACGTCCTCAGCGAGGCAGGAAAGGGCAGGAAGAGAGGTTTTTCAGAACAATTCGATGCTGCCCTGAAAAGTCTGGGCTCTCTGCCATCTTGGTCTTGATGCCACCTACTTTTCACAAGCCGTCGCTCCCGTGTTCCTCTTTCTTTACTTTTCCCTTTCAGCAGCGGCCCCGAGGCCTGATCTGAAGCCAGGAGCAGCACCCAGTCAGCCAGAAGTGGGCTTGAAACAGCTCAGTACTGGTCTTCCAGCTGCAATGCAGTCAGCTCCAGTGGGAGACACGTTTATAGGCTGCTAATGCCGAGGTTTCAGTCCCGTTGGTAGCAGAGGTTGAAAGGAGAAGGGAAGTGAAACGCCCCCGAGCGCCAAAGCTGGTACCTACGTGACCACCACAAGAACCAGGGATGGCAAGACACCCATCCCTTAAGCACAGACGAAGCGGGGTCGGGAGCCAGGCGCTGAGCAGGGAGGAAAACTTCCCGACAGAAGGCTCACGGGGCCAGCCCGCTCCGTAGGCAGGTGCGGTGGGGGTCCTGCAGGAGCCAACGGGCCTCCAACTGTGCGACCGCGCTGAAGGAGACGCGGCATTGCCCAACTGCCCCGTTGCCTGGCTACCGATGCAAAATAACGCGGCCGCAGCGCAACATCCTGTGGTCTGGGGCCGGGAAGCGAAAGGCGCCCTTTTCTGCGAAGTGCCGCGTGGGTCGTCATGGGGCTGCAAGCCCTCCGCCACCCGGGTCCGACGC
>NW_010227514.1:0-5348 GCF_000690775.1 Eurypyga helias | reverse complement strand
CTCCCCACCCTCTGCGGGAAGAATTCCTTCCTGATGTCCCATCTAAACCGCCCCACTTTCAAACACAGTCTCAGAGGGTGGTCAGATCAAGCAGGCACCTCAGGCTTACCCCTCTCTCCCCAGTCTGCTCTCTCTGACCCCCCCGTTTTCTCCAGCCTGCCTTCCTTCTCCCTCTTTCAAAGCCACCATCAAGACCAGAAAGCCCAGATTCCCCATCCTTAGCTTCCTTAAACTCCACGCTTTCTGCCCTAGATTCTCTGCTCAAGCCATCCTTAAGCTTTCCTTCTCCACAGCTTGTCATTGAACTATTCCCTCGTGCATCCTCCTTCTCATCTCTCCTTTCTCCTCCCTTTGGAGCTGAAGTTTCCTCCTCGCGTGCTCTAAAGGCACACACGAATCTCTTGTCAACTCACCTCCCTTGATCTAAACCCACCATCGCCTGCCAAAGCCTTACAAATTCAGCAGAATTCTTATTTTCAGGCTAAAACACGCTCTGCGCAGGCAGAGCCTGCAGGAACTGAGCTGTGACACAGCCGACGGTTCTTCATAAATTTTCAAATAAAAAAATTTTCTTCAAATTTTTCCAAGGCTTAAAACTTGGCTAAACCAAGACAAGTTTTCAGCTGGACATCAGGAAGCACATCTGACCCTAAAATCAGCCTTTCAGTCTCAATCATCTGTTCCAGAGAGACCAAGCGCATGACTTCAAGAAAAAAATAAAAAGCACAACTGTTTTGCTCATTAAAAGAGTTTCCCCTCCCTGCACTAACCTGCCTCTTGGAAACAGAGGAGGCATTTAGCCAAAACCCTCGTTAAGCGGCCCGCAGCAGCATGTTTATCTCAGTCGCTAAGCAAGGGCCTGGGTTATAGGAGTGGGCCCAGGAGCAGGTCCAGCGCTGGCCAGAGGCGACCGGAACGTGGAGCTGGCAGCGTCAGGAGACCCCACTACGGGATCGTCATTGTGCTGCTCATCACAGGCTGCAGGTCAGCCAAGGAGCTGGGTTTCAGCAGGCGTTACTCCCTCCGCGGGGACGGTGAAGGCGACGCAGCTGGTCACCTGCTGTGACAAGCCACCTCAGCAAGCTCTTACGTTCTCCTCCCGCTAAAAACCGAGTGGCAAATTCACCCAGGCACAAAGCAGGGGAACGGCGGGGTTTCCAACGCTACCTACGGGGATGACAACCAACGAGCCAAAGCACAGAGTCACCTCGTGAGCCCAACCCCGTGTAAAACCAGTCAGACCAGGGTTTCCATCCACCCCCTGGGAAGGGGACCCTCAGCCCCCGTTTCCATCACACCGGCCCTGTTTCAGCACTCTTTGGAGGCTGTGAAGAGCCCCGAAGGCGGTAACTGTTTCTTACTATGACGCCGAGTCGTTCAGCTGATACTCTCTCGACCGGCTGAAGCAGGCCTGAACGCCAGCATCTCTCCACAACCGCTTAATCACGCCGGCTAGCTCAGCGGGCCCTCCGCGCTTCCAGCCAACACGAACAACTGGCGGGCATCGTCCTGCGGGAAGAGGGGACATAAAACACGTTAGGATCTACACCCCTTCACCCCTTCACAAATTGCAGCAAGGCCAACAACCCTAGGGGCTGCAGCAACCGCTCTAGGGACACGCGGTCCCTCTCTCATGCTGTCTGTCCACCCGTCTCCCCCAGATCAGGCTGGTTTTCTCCCACAGTCAGAAAGGTGGGAGCACCTGCTTGGGATCACCGCCCCAAAGGGACAGGCAGCATTCACACCAGGAGCACGAGATCTCCGTAACCTGACGCAGTGTTTCACAGGAAAGGCAGTAATGTCACTGGGCTACCGTAGACTAACGACCTGATAAATAATAGTTAAGTATAATAGTTAAAATAATAGTTTTTAAACCAGAAAACCTCTGTTACAGCGTCGTGCGGTGTGGCAACAAGGAAAAAAGCAGTATCCCAAGCAAGTCTGGGCTGATTACAGGTTTAAGGCTGCAAGAGCTGTCAGAAGTCAGGGAGTCTGATTTCCTAACAGGGCGTTGCATCAGAAGATGGGAGGGACCGATCAAGATGCGAGCGTTTGCCCCAGAGCGTGTAAAATTCTCAGAATTTTAGAGCAGAACCTCACTCTTCGACAAGTGAACAGGCAGATTTTGAAAGTGAAGAACAGCCTGACCTACCTCCCACGCTGATGTTTATCTCTACAGCGACCCGACAGCTTCCTTTGGGGAGATGCAAGAGGCCTTTCGCTATCCCAGCGAGCTCTCAACACCAGGCCGTCCCCTCCTAACATGGGCTCCTCTCCCGCGAGCCCTAACCCGTACCGTCGCTCGGGCAAGAGTCAAGCGGGCACGCTGCTCCAAAGGGAGCCTCCCGAGCAGGAGCAACGGGCACCTGAGTTCATGTCACCAAGGTGTGACCTGCCACAAGGCAGAGGCAGACCTCAGCGAGGAGCCTTCGCAGGTCGGGCACTCGTGGGTGCAGCGCTACGCTGACCGCGTGCGGCGGGGCAGCCGCCTTGGTCTTCTCCTAGGAAAGCACGGCCAGTTGTTTGCCCAACGGGGTGAACTGGGACGTGAGAAAACTCTTGGCACTCAGCTCTTGTTCTGCGTTTGTCAAGCCAGCTAAGCCTGGGCAGGCCGGCTGAGAGAGGAACTCTGATTTTAACATCCTCCTACTTCCTGCTGGTTACTCAGGCTGCGACGAGCGCAGAGGGAAGGGGAGGGGGACGCCGGGGAGGATTCGGAGCAACAGCCCAGGTCAACATGCCAGCGAAAATACTGCATAGCGCAGGTTTGAGATACCTGTGGTTGCACCACAAAGGAAGAGGGTAGGTCACTTCACTCAGCGTATACGAGCTGGAAGCAGGAGGAGTCAGTGACAGGCTGTGCAGCCACTGCCCCGTGTGGGCACACACAATTCCTTGCTCCTACAGATTCTCAGGAGCCTCCAACTCCCCATTCTGTCCATGCTTCCTCACTACCATGGGGGTCAAGACTTCCTGACTTCACTTCCATCATCTTGGAGCAACCTGGTCTAGTGGAAGGTGTCCCTGCCCATGGCAGGGGGTGGGACTGGATGATCTTTAAGGTCTCTTCCAACCCAAACCAGTCTGTGATCTTGAAGTGCGGAAGGTGGATGCCAGTAACAGCCCAAGGAAGCAGAACTGGATGGGTAGGGAAAAGCAGGGCCTCAAACCCCCAAAAAACTAAAAGGACAAATACGAGTAGTGAGTATTAATTATTAAGATTTATTTGCCTCAGCTTAAAAATTAACTGGCACAATGCCAGTGCCACTAGGGCCACTAGTGAAACACTAGAGAGGACTCATGTCAAGCACTTTAAAAAAACCCCGTAGAACTCTGTTAAAAATCCAGGCAGTTTAGACAAAGATTTAGGGAATTTTGGGTTTTTTTGAGCACTCCAGCTACTAAAGGTTCTTACCTTAACTTCAGTAAAACACTCGACGCTTTGTACCGGTCAAACATTACAGACTAAGAAAGGCCCTGCGCTACTGTGTCTCGTAACAAAAGACATTTCCACTGTGTCAGGGACCGAATTTCCAGGATTCATTAACACAATCCACAGCAGACTCAGACTGAGGGAAATCAGCGAAATACTTACTGCTCTGGCAACTTCCCCAAAGTCTATCTTTAGCCTTCCCATGGCTCTTATGATGGCGATGATGGACTGGATAGTATTGCTGTAGACAACCACTTTATACTGTTTGCATTCTTCCTCCGAGTAGCCATCCTCATGAATAATCCTGGAAGAAACCCAAGCCGTCATTCCCAAGCCAAACCAGAAGGGCACCAGGCATTTCTCGCACAAAGATGCGGTTTGCGCGCCTGCGCTCTCACTTACTTCATCTGCTTCACAATCGTGCTTTTCCCAGACTCTCCAGCACCTGGAAAGCACACACACACACACAAAAAAAATTCCAGTTAGCAACGACATGAATCTAAAAGCGGATTGTGCTCTTCCTCATTCCCACGTGGAAGTTAGTGGGGTCTGGAGTAAGACACTTGTGCGTTGCTGCTGGTAACAGAGCTCCAGAGCAGCTTCCCAGCGCCACATCGCACATCCCAGGTACATCCCTCCTGGGCTTTATTTAAAGGGTAACGGGTTTAAATGGGAAGAGGGAGATTGAGATGGGACATGAGGAAGGAATTCTTCCCGCAGAGGGTGGGAGCACTGGGACATGTTGCCCAGAGAAGCTGTGGATGCCCCATCCCTGGAAGTGTCCAAGGCCAGGCTGGATGAGGCTTGGAGCAACCTGGTCTAGTGGAAGGTGTCCCTGTCCATGGCAGGGGGTGGGACTGGGTGGTCTTTAAGGCCCCTTCCAACGCAAACCAGTCTGTGGTTTACAGATGCTGACACTTACTATGCACTCATCTGCTAAAAAACTACCTAGACATTCCTAATTTCCAGATACGCTTCCCGACCAGCGAGGCCAGCCACCCGGGAGGCAGGTCCGAACAACGGGGACGAGGATTTATCTACCGGACCATCCCTCTCTTCCAGCTCAGTACCTACAGTCCAAGGCAGCCCCACAGCTAAGGGCATCAACGTCATCAGCTGCTACCCACCCTCCCTGAGCTGTGCAAGATAAAAGCATCAACCAGGCGGATGCAATCACAGCTCCCGGAGCGTTTTTACAAGGAACATCGAATTCAGACGCAATCTTGTGTGACAGACAGTGGAAGTGGACCCAGAACAGCACAAATGGCTCTTGCAGATCGAGGCCAAGCAGCTTAACCATGTCCCTGTGTCAGAGCAGGAACGCCACAGCGGATGGCGCAAGGTCCCTCGTCCGCTTCGCACGGGGTCAGCCACTACCGGGCTGAGGTGGATTTTTCCACGGTGGAAGGACCAGGCGCGCTCCCACGACCCGTCACCGCAGCGCAGCGCTCCGACAGGACTCCTGAGCTCGATGCCTCCTCAACAGCTCCGGCAAAATTCAAAGGAGAGACCTGTCTAGACTTGAAGAGGCACCGCAAGCGTCACCGGTGGGAGGATGAGGGACTGGGTTCCTGCTCTAACCCCTCAGCTGCCAGCACCGGTTCCCACAGCCACCAGACGGCCCCGGGATGTTCCCCGCGGCCCACCCGTACGCACCCACCCCTGGGCACCAAGGCCAACGTTAACCGATTAGCAGGCTCTAGTCTCCGTTTCCCGCAATACAAGGATTATTTTTCTGGGAAACCAGGATAAAGAGACCCGCAGGTTTAACTGGGAAAGGAGCCTTTGGCACAGCTGGTTTCCCGCTGAAGCAGCAGAGCTGCCGGCCGTGGCACACAGCAAACAGCCCGCTGGCAAAGGTGGGCAGACCTGGCTCCCCAAACCTCGGCGGAGCCAGGGGGGGTGCTGGTTGAGC
>NW_010227513.1:0-47342 GCF_000690775.1 Eurypyga helias | reverse complement strand
TTGAGTCAAAGTTCTTTGTTTCATATCATATAAAAAGACATTAACTTGCATGTATTATTCAAAGTGGTTCTTATAGTCAGGTTCCATAAATTTCAAAATATCTTTGGTATTTTTAACTCAGCACAAAGAACTCCTGAAGTGAACAACTGGGATTGACTTTAACCTGGGTTTCAGCCCTAGCAGAACCAACAATTAACATGTTTCTGCTAAACTGTCGAGGTGTCCTGTATGAACACAGAAAGCATTATTCCTAGTGTTCTTTTAGAGACAAGAGAGGACATCAATTTTCAAAAACTGAAGATTCAGAAAACTAGCACTTGAAAGTAAAATATTAAATCATACCCTTTACCAAACTTCTTAAATATCTATCTGCTTAGTCACTGCTCAATCTGTCATTCCCCCTGTGCAATATTACGCAGCTCTTACTCAGTTTTTTTTCTCTCAAATTCAATCTCTTTAGAAAGGCCTAAGAAATCCTGAAAAGGTTTCTCTTTTTTTTTTTTTTTCCTTGGGAAGTGGCTGAATCAGGCTAATTTTTTTTTCCCCTGAAGTGAAATGTGAACTTAGGTGTCTGAGAACCAAAGCACACCACACTGAATGACAGCGCTGTTTGTTCGGCTTTGCCAAGGTGCGCTTTCAGATAAGAGTCATATTTATGACTAAATGATTTGTCATCTATTCTTTGTTGTAGTTTATCCATCAGTGAATGCTTTATGTCATACACGTCACTCCATACAAAATGAGTTGCTATTTTAAAACTCTGTCATAAATGTCTTTCAGCATATTGTGAAATAGATACAGTATTCATTCACTGAAAAATGGTTAACTTCACCATTCCCAGCCTTAAAGAACTTACATTTTTTATCTAGTTAGTTAATTTCTAATATGCAAAGAATCTGTTAATAGTCGGAAAATGGTCAAAGATTCCTTCTGGGTCAGCCTGGGCAGTCTGGTTGTGTAGGTTATGCGTCAGCATTCCCATCTGTGTGAAGCTGACAAAGTGAAATAACACCTGTAATTGTGAAGTAGATGAAAAAAGGATTGAAAACTTTCATATTGCACTCTTTGAAATAAAATGATAACTTCTAGCATGTATGGCTACATTTTAAAGAATATGAACTTGCTAACTAATAAAACAAATATCTATGTAGATATTGTACTGTTTCCTTGCATTAACATTATTGCTGTCAGCAGGGAATGGTGATAGTTTAAAGTTCAAACAATTTCAGTGAAGCTTACTCTTAAATATTCCTAAAGCAACTTCATTGCTTTCTTGAAAATAATCAAGGACATGACAGATTGTTCCCTCTTCAGCTGCACAGCAACTAACAACTGTGAGACATGTTTTGCTGCTTGTATGGCTTGAAGAAAATCCCCATTTCAAACAAGCCTTTAATTGTTTTCTCAGCTGAAAGAAGTTCTAGTATGCTTTTGGCAATACAAGATTCTTTTATTCTATGAAGATGTATCATTTTAGCTATGGGGAAATGTTGGAAAAACTCAGTATTTAATTTGTTGTCATAAACAAGTCTTTATATGAACAACTATAACACTATGCTGTAATTTTGCTGTTTCAGAGGCAGCTATGTCTAATTTTTTTCCATATTTTCACAGTTCTATATGAACAAAAGGTTTTGAGTATTTTGGTTTTAACAGCCAGAATAGAATACTTTTAATGAATTGTCCTGCTTTCATTCTGCCATATATCTGACATTAAACCATAAGTAACTTAGAAAATGCCAAAAAGTAAACTTAGAGCAATTATTGCTTTCTTTACTGATCCACTCTAATTGTATCCTGGAAAGTTAGAGAATTCTTTTTATTTCAGGTGATATTGTATCTTAACAGATTTTTAGGATGTCTGCAGCCACGATTCTCATGGAAACCAAACTCAGACAGCTAAAATGCACAAAAGATCATCACACCTGAACTTGGATCATGAAAAGACCATCTCCTTTCTGCTTTCTGTAACTTACAGAGACAGTAATTAATCATAAGTATATGAAATGTATAAGTTTCTGATATCTATAAGTTGAAGATTTAGGATAGCAGGCATGGACCACTAGGTTGGACAGAGTATTACTTGAAATACATTTCAGCTCAGGATGGCTTTAATTTCCCAAGGGCAGAAAAACCCCCCTATCTAATGTTGTTTTAAAGGATTATATAAATATTTAGGAATTATGAAAAATTTAATTTCTGTATGGCTGAGTATTTCATGTTGAGCTGTTGCTTTTCTGTAAGTGGCACTTTGACTCATGGTAACCGTTACAGCCTCATCACAAGCATCAGCACACGTCTCAGAGATCTGATGGTTATTTTCTGCATGATGATCAGGTCTTCTGGCTGGACTTTATGTTTTGTGCTGCACTATAATAGCCTGACTAGATGAAAATCTAGGATGTGATATCCCCTTCAGTAGAGATTGGCCGCAAACAGAGGTGGTACTGAATTCCTACAAGGCTTTAGTCTGTCAAAGAAAAATAGTTCAATATATTATTAAACTTAATTTCCAATTGTTTGAATTAAGTTCAGCAAAAAGGAAACTTTCCTAATAGTAAAAAAACCAACAAAAATAATAGCCAAACAAAAATCTTAAATTGTTTCCCAGCAGTGAATCAGGGAGCAGTAAAATCAGAATTTTCTGTGGATATCTGTACTTTTGCTGAAAAAAACCCTCTTGACAAAAAAATCCCAATCAGCTCTAATTAAGGGTTTTCAAACATCACAGTGTGGTGTCCTAGAAACTGTCGTTTTATTAAAAAACAGGTGAACCTGACAATTTTGCCTCACCTTAAACCCCCAAATTTGTTATAGCGATCTGTTTGATCTGATGGTGGCAGTGTGTGCCTGTGGCTGGGAGGAAGATCTCCTGAATCACAGAGGGAGAACCCTACACTGGGAAAGATTCCTGTTACCTACCAGGAAAAGGCTGTTAATAAACCCACTGGTCACCACCATGACAGGTGCGACTCTGACATGCTGAACTGGGAAGGGATGAGAAGGAAAATTCTCTCCTTTAGCAGCAAATTCACAGTCTCACTTCACCCATCGTTCCACGTCACCCGCCCTGCAAGCTCCCTAGCAGCTGCCTGCTTCTTTAAGTGATAGAACCCGGGATAATGAACTCCGCCAGAGGAAAATGCTGATGGAGAGTTAATGAGGTTATCTGGCCTTACTCGAGATCATTAGGCACAGCTGGCTGTGGGCACTGCATGCGGGTTCTGGACTGGTGTGCAGGTTTCGGGGTGAGCAGGACCTACTGGCTAAATTGGCTGAGATGAAATTTCTGTCTAGGTGCTTCTGTGGAGTTTGCTTGTCCCTGAAGCTGCTGCCTGGGGTGACTCTGAGCCTGTGTGGGTAGCTCTAATGGGCAAGGGACTGGCAAAACCCTCAAGATGGGTTTTCTTCCCTTATTCTGAAAGGCGAGCATCTTCTCTATCCTCAGCCTTTCAGAGACCAAACAGAAGCAAAACCAAAACACACACACACAACTGTTCTGACCATGAAGCAGGAGAAACTCTAGCAGGTAGGAAGGATTATAACCCCAAGCCCTCCTCTTTTCACCCCATCAGACTCTGCAATGTCTCCTTGGTGCCAGCCCATGACCCTTGCAGACTCTCACGTGGCCCCCACGCACCACACAGGGACTGTCCCTGGCAAGGAGGGCAGAAGCCCAGGCCCAGGCTCAGAGAAGTTCATGACTCTTTTCCACCTGCTCGGTGACAGCGTGTGTGTATGTCGCATGGCTCTCAGACCCCCCCAGTTCAGGATCACATTTAAAAATGAAGGAGAAATGTAAACTCCCACATTTATCAGCTTCTACTTTTCAGAAGTCATAATTCAAGCTTGCAAAATCGATGAGATTTTCATAGGAGTCAGAAATTGTTTTGAACTTGTCTCTTGTTTCTTAGTTTTAAGTTTTGCCTCCCCTACTGCCACTACGCCTCACTTAGTTTTCTGACTTCCAAGACCGTCAAACACATTTGATTCCAGTATGTTTGCAAATTTAACATTACAACAGAGGATCTAGACAGCCACACAGGTTTGGTTTGTTTGTTGTTTTGGTTTTTGTTTTGGTTTGCTTTTCTTTTACTGAATTTCTCATATAATAAAATAATTTCAGGAGCCCCAGCTTTAAGAAAAAAACGCCAAATAGCATGAGTTGCAATAATACCACAAGAGGTGTCAGTCCCAACAGCTTTTTTTGACCTCTCAAAGTATGTGCCAGGGGAAACATATGCTTGAAAGGTTACATGAACACACCACAGGATCTCAGCTGTTTTACATCCCTGTTTGGGCACTACTATCCATCCTGCAGCTGTATTGCAGTCCTACCTGTTGCTCTGTAAAACCCCATGTTTCTCACAGCTGGGTATGCCAAAGGGTCTCTGGGATTCAAAATTTACCTCTAAGAACTACTCTGTCTGAACTAATTAGTACTGTCTGAAACATGGTTTATGGCATGATTCAAAATTTGATCCAAATTCTATAAATAGCTTGTCCTTATTATTTACTAAATGATATCATAGTGCTGGAACCTAAGTGGGCACATAAAACCCTGTCTTTGTTATGTGAAGAATTAACAGCTACATAGTAATTATCCAACCTTACCCTTAAGAAACTTCGAAAATCTAATTACACATTTTTTCCAACTCTTTTTGCATCAATAAGCTGAAATTTATATGCACAACAAATGTATTTTTCCACATCGATTTTTGCAACTTCAGATTCTGCAGGATCTGAGAGGAGGAAATGCTACATCCCTCGGTGCCTATTCTTTGTTTTCTGCCTCTTGTTAAAAACAATGCTATTCTTTATTTTTTCCAGATATTTATTCAGCTACTTGGATTCAAGATGAGGAGTCTTGCAGAAGTTGTGAGGGATTGGAAGTACAGAACTGATGAAATATTCACTGTGCATTTTGGAAAGTTTTATCTTACACTAGTTCACAGCAATAAAACCAGCTCTGAATAGACCAATTTGTAATGTGCAAATCAGATCAGTTATCCTAGAACTTATGGAAAATTACTTATTACATAGAAGTAAATCAATGAACATTTGTACATCTTGACTACCAGAGCAAAATTTCTCTTACAGCAATCATGACAAAAAATGTTAAGCACTGTTGAGGGTGAGTGTGTGTATGTAAACAGGAAGAAAGTATTGAAGAAGGAAAGCCCGAAAATCCAGGTCTTAAAAGTAGCCCGAGGCAGAGGCAAGATAAACACAGAACTTGTTGATCTAAGCAACAGAGGACACCATGTACTGCCGTGGGGTCTCGGGAGCTCTGCACTCATTCCAATGTTACCCATATTATTTGTAATCCAGGCAGCAGCAGACCAAATGTGTGTAAATCTGGAGGACTTCTGAAATGATAGAGGAAACCCAAGTTCATGCTCATATAACTCAAGGTGGAACCTAGCAAAACGGTCTCCTTGCAAAACTATATTCAACAAATAAGCATGCACTGGTGCTAGGTATATTTCAACTAATATCAGGCTGCATATCAGCTCTCTTAGAACAATTGGTGAATTTAAGAGTTTAAGATATCCTGAAATGTACATATTTTATAATGGGCTGCTGGGTACATTCTTTGCCATGCTCTACTAGCAAAAAAGTTAATCAGAGGTCTGACTTACAAACAATCATATAACATTCATTTACTTAAGATCAAAATTGAAAAGACAAGTAAACAAAAAGTAATTTTCCTCCCATTTGATTTCCCTCTACTCTGATTTGTATCTCTGGAGTTATCCATGTATCCATAAGCCCATGCATAAATATTCTTAAAGGAGTTTCAGCAACAGTAGCTGTATTTTCAGGTCATACTTTACCTTAATAGAAATTACCTTTTGCATGGAAGAAAATCCTTAATAGAAATTACCTTTTGCATGGAAGCTAATCTTAAGAATGTGCGGAACTAGAACTAGGTAATATTACTGTATTCATGACCTCATCCTTCAGCTCACAAATCCATTAGGTCTGAAGAGGTAATATTACTGTATTCATGACCTTACCCTTCAGCTCACAAATCCATTGGGTCTGAAGGAAAGATAGTTCGTTTCCACTGATTCATATAGTGTTTACTTACTTGCTGTTCTTCATTGTTTGAAGATAAACACAAACTCTCAATGATCCACCTGAGGACATAAAGGAAAGAGAAGCTAAATTTGTGATTGACCATTTAATCAGGTCAGCATAGGTTCACTGCCCCTCTGGTGCAGCTACAATACCTGGTGGTATCCATGCCAAGGCTTCTTCCAAGTTTGGCATGTCCTCTTCTGTTTTCAGGATTGCCAGCCCTCAATCCTAGCAGTCTTCTTGTTTCTCCAGCGGCCACCATCCCTGACTCATCCTGGGGTGATGGACGTGCATTGCTTCTCTCTAGATAGTGAGAACGGTTCTCAGGACTTAGGCCTACCTGCTAGATGTTTTGGAGCAGGTCCATTTCTCCTGAGGGATGGGGCAAAAACATTCAAAACCAGCATGGTCTGAGCAGTCAGATACTTGTTTCTCATGAAAGTCATAGCAGAAAAATTCAGGTGTTTTACCATGAATCCAGAAGTGAAACTCTGAGTGTGACTCTGAACGTGAACCCAGCAGTGCTCTAGGCAATGCAGCTATGGTTGATTTTCAGCAGTCTAGGCAATCAAAAAGATCTGAACATAAACCTGGTCATAATACTATCCTTAACTATATTTGTGTCATAAACTTCCCAGCTTGAGGAAGGATTGGAGGAAGGAGAATATTTAGATGCTTTTCAAGGCTGTACAAATCTCTTAAATGTGTGAGAAATCTTGGCTGGCACACCTGTTCAAACTTCAGGACAGCAGAGGATCTGACTGTATCAGAGTTCAGACTGACACAGAAAATGTCCTGTCATTATTCTAAGAGGACGATTTACTCACTTTCTGGCATTTCATCACTATTCATTTACAACCATCAATGCAGACATGTATGCAAAAAATTAAATTTTTTCTTGCTGATAATATATAATTCATAGACACATAGTGGCTCAGATTCTTCTCATATATAAATATGTTGACTATAGTGAAGTTACTCCAGGTCTGAAGTGTTGGAGAATGAGGAGAGGACCAGTATATATAAACTTATATATTATTTATTAGCACATCATCAGGAGTTACTGCTTTAGTTTGCTTCATGTCAATAACAATACAGTTTTACAACTTGGAAAAGTAATTGTCTTTTTGCTTTCATTTCCTTTGACAGGAAAAGCAAAATTATTTTAATGCCATTTCACATGACTAACACTTTCAGAAATACAAAAAAACATCATAATCATTTGGGATGAGCGGGTAATGCGGAAGAGAAAACATACATTCTGCAGATAAATGTGAAACATAGATTATATCCACAGAGAAAAAGAAAAAAAGGAAACAAATGAAAAAAGCTAATAATAATAATAATGTTTCTACGTAATCCTCTCCTAAATTAAATTTCTCCGATCTGTTGTCTCTCATGAATCATTGTATCAGAAACTGCCACAGCTAAAACGAGATCCCTTTCCTATCGTCAGTGTGAATTAAAACAGTAACTTGGCCTTCTATTCCTGAGCTTTACCATCAGCATTTGTCAAACAGAAATAAAGATTTAAACATGAGAAGACATCCCTGTGATTTTCAAAATAGTATTTCAATTTTGCCTTGCAGAAATCTGATATAGAATATTGAAAATGTATCCTATGAAAGCAGTGTTTCTGATTCATTTTACTTGAAATAAAATAATTTATTTAATTTAACATGATAACCATTAGAAATTGAAATGTTGACTGTTACCTAATTATATGTTCAATATAGGACTATAAAATTATTTTTTTCTGAGCTAGGCCTGTCTTGCATATACGTACAGTGTAGAGTTTATGTATTGAGATTACTGCTTCCTGCTATTTCCAGTGCTATTTCCAGGTCTCAGAAATACACCATGAATTGCATTTCATGGCATTAAGACAATCTAGACATGTAAAAAAATCTGTTAAAACCACATCATAGAATACATTTCACCAAATAATTCAGTGTTGGCTTTTTAGCTTCGTAAAGCATAAAGACATTGAAATGCTCATAAATATTATTTGCTGAACTACTTAATCTTATTATGAGGAAGAGTGTTTGTTGGTTTCTTTTAAGAAAAAGTACACAGAAAGTGTTCAGTACACTCCTTTGGCTTCAAATTTTGAAGCACATTGCTCAGATTGTAAATTTTCAACAAATATTAAAACGAGCTCATTGAATTTTTACTCCCATGTCTTAGTTTGCATCTATGCCCCTGGAGCACAGTTTGCAGTTTACAGACCTGATTCTCAGTGAGTTGAAAGTGCTGGGAAGCGTCTGTTCATTCTAAAGGTATTTGGATCGGTGTCCATGTTCCTGATGGATCAGGGTTTGGGACCTTCCCTGTTACCTCAGCAGTCATTCAGGAAAGATTTCACCTCCGGTTTTGGCCTGGAATCAGAAAACTTTAGCAAATAAGGCTCCTGTATGGAATAAATTTTTATTTCTTTTCAGGCATATGTGATAAGGCAGGCATGCAGCAGAGTCGGATGCTGCACTGACAGACAAATATTCATCTCTCCTCAATTACACCACACATCTGTTAATTAAACAGCAAATATAAATGACTAGAAAAACTTGTGGTATTGAGCTGACTGTAGAGATATGTTGAATGACATGTTTTTCAATTGCCATAAAATTAGGTTGCCAGTTTACAGATGTCATTCTTCTCAAACAGATCTGATGAAAGGGACAGAAAGCTGTTTCAGCACACCTCACATCGGCACAGAAAACACAGTTGGAGATTGATCCCACAGAGTGAGTATAATCAAAGAGAGAGGAAAGCTACAGTGGTTTAAAATTAAGGAATTTGAAAGTTTCTGGTTGCTGTTCCAGTAAAGCCAACAGGTTGAACTGGTAAGATGAGCTGTCAGAAGGAAAAAAGAATTGGTTTTTTCATTGGGTGGCAACCAGCACAGAATACTGAACAACCTAACTGGTATGCTGAGATCCTCTTGATTTACTGATATGCATTAAGGTGCATGCAGATTTCTTTGCTTTGGGTGTTAGTCTATAGTGAAAATGAATGTAATGTAGTAATTGAGAAAAGGCCAGTACGTACCAAATCACTCATGTGACCACTAAGCAGTTGCATTCTCTCAGATTCAGTCTAAAGATTAATTTTTTTCAGCTAAATAATTTGGAAGCACACTGAAAAAATATAGCCCAAAAGTTTCTATTGTGCCCAGTATCTGCTGTATTTATGCTGTGAAGACAGCCAAGCTCTTGGCTGGTTCTAGCTGCAGAGTGTTCAGGAGCTGGGCAGAGAGAGACTTACCTGAGCTCAGCTCAGACAGCTCAGCTCAGATCTTTTTTTCTAAAGCAGGTAGCTCTAATGGGAGTGCAGGACATCACTGCACCAGGGTTTTTATCCAGCTACAATACTGGTCTGTCTCAAAAGAACTACGTGATATCTTTGATAATACTACGTAATTCTCCATGATGTCATGAAAGAAGTGCTGACGGACCAGCTGCTATTTGAGCAATGTCAGCTTCTGTCAAGTTTTGCTTTTTTTTTTGCCCCTGAGAGGAGAGGAAACAGCAATTCAGGTGATGGTGCTGCCCTCAGCCAAATGCCCTCTCCTGCTTGAGCCTGGCCTAGTTAAGCTGCTTCTGTCATATCCCCATGGGGAAGGGGATGGGGCTGCAGTCATGATTCCTTATGAACACAAGGAAATCTAAGGAAATTTAAAACTGGTCTCTGTCCCCCTAGCTGTGGAGCTCAGTCTTCTTAGAAATGTATCGTTTCATAATGGAAGCATAATCTTTTTACTCCAAAGGTGAAAGTGGTACATGACACCTATGTGTTTTTGGTGGTTTTTTTTTTTTTTTTTAATAAGGATAGAAATGGGTTTTTCCTTATTTTGCTTAGCTGCACCAACATGGAAGAAAAACAAGTGAAATAATGTGTTATGCACTGGGATCCTTACCTACCAAAGGCATAAAAGTCTTCAATGAAACTACTGATGGGTTTGCAAAGCAGTGAATAAAAGGGGAAAAAATGCCATTCATAATTTATATTTTGCTGTTGGCAACAGATGGGATGAGAGCATTGAGATGACTGTGTTGTATTTAAAATTAGCATTAGTCTCAAATAAGGTGCTTATTTCTGTTAGTCCATGTGCTTACATTCATGCCAAATATAAAACCTGCTGTTGTCAATCAACACTAATTTTGATAAAAATTTATCTTATCTATGCTACATGATATTCCAACACATTTCTTATTAATTTTAATATGTTCTTAATCACAACATTCAATTAAAAAATTCTGTTATAATCAAGATTCATCTTTTTGAACCATTTGTTATTGGCATTTCTTAGTAACATGTTTACAGAAGCTGAAAATACCACATCCAGCACGGAGATATGTTACAGATTTCAGGGGTGGTTAATCAGATTTTTTTTATAAATACATCTTAATGGACTTTCTTTACTTAAAAGTGTGTGTTTGTGGCAGACCACCTGCTTGTGGCCATAATAAGCTTTTGCAGAAGTGTAATGCAGTCAAGTGGCCTTTAATCTCAATGGTTGCTAACACCAGTTTCAAGACTACTTTGCAAAGAAGCCAAAACATGTGATGAGTGCTTAGAGATGAGAACGTACTTTACAAGCTCAAAGCCTGTCTACATACATAAAGCGGCATTTGCCTTCCCCTTAGCCCCTGAAGCTTGGAAGTGTTATATACTTTTATGACTCCACAGGATTTGCCTTTGATGCTAAGGTTTTCAACCCTTTCAGTCACACCCATATTCTGTGTATCCTGGTGACATGAGCAAGCTTACCTTCAGATATTATTTACTGAATAAAAATCCATGCACTTGCAATCGGAAGGTAGGAGGGAACCCAAGAAATACTGGTAAATTTTATTTTAAAACTCTGCTTTAGACCATATCAACAGATCACTGCAAAAAAATACTTAGCAGCAGCAACAGTAAGATGCTCAGTGAAAATCCCCGCAGCGTTTGCTTTTTGTTTCAGTGTCAATTTTTCTCTTTTATCCTCCCTGTTGCTGTGATCAACAGAGGGCAGTTGGGCTTCTTTCTATTTTCAGTTTCAATTAAAATTTCAAAACTGTTCTTGATTGAACTTTTGAACACGCTGAAATGTGAAAGCGCCCCCGCTGTCGCTAAAATGGTCTGAAACATGGTTCCTGGGCATGAACATTTCAAAGAGAAGATGCTGGTTGCAAGTGGCTCCACCTCCACTCTCTGCTCTGACATGCTTGTTAAAGTCTCAGGAGAGCCCATTTCCTTTCTTTTTTTTTCCTCCTAGGTAAAATCCAAATGGAGTGCTTTGATTTATCATTACTCATAAAAAAAAAAAAACAACAACCAACCAACAATTTAGGTAAAAGCTATTGAACGCAGCAAAAACAACAGTCCCAAAAAGCTGTGGGAGCAGAGACTTCAAAAGGAGAAGGCTCAGCACAGCCTCAACAGTCTGCCTGGAAGGAGGCGTGTTCTGCGTATGCTATGAAATACATGTAATGTAAATTCAAGCACCTTCCTGGCAGCTCTGCTTAGTGTTGGGGATATGCAGAGAGAGTCTGGGAATTCGCCTTTTATCCCAAGTTTAACAAAGGTGTATTTTTTTTTTACAGGAACGATTTTAGGTCTCTAATTTAGTACAGTTGGGGTTATTACATGTGACTGTCAGCAAGTCTATTCCTCATTAAGGAAATGTATGTGCATATATACATGATATTGCTTGTGAATACAAACATCTGATCTGTATGTTGTAAAATTATTGTAATATTGTCACTGTGGACCAGTGTATAAACTCATTTATGAATGTTATGTATGTAAAAAAGAAATAAAGGAGCAACAATGACCTCACGAGTGCTAATCACAGCCAGAGAGGACCATCCTGTTATGGTGTCAGGCTGAAAAATCATCATATCTTTGGGCAATTCCTGAAAATTCCTAAAATTCTACTATGGACTAGTACTTTGATTTTAATGTATATGATTACAGAAGAGCAAATTGTTTAAACAATTTCTTGGTTTGGGCCTAACTGTGCATAAGAAAAACTACTACAAACTTTAGAAGCTGAGTTTCAAAATAGTGGGAAAAGACCATTAAGTTACTGTAGTAAGATGGACAGTAGCTAGTTAAAAAACAGAAACACAGTTGCCAAGATGGGAATTGAAAAAGTGGAGTGAACACCATTTAACACATTTTCAAAAGAGCTCAACTCAGGAGATTAAGTCAAATCCCTGAAGATGTTTAATAGTACATCTGAAGGGTGCCATTAAATTAAGAATTTCAGATAAAACTAAGATTGTCATAGTAACAGAAAATAATTGGGTAGCAACAGTGAGACTGTTATTACAACTGATAAAATAAAGCAATGAAGAGCTCTGCCTAAAAGGCTGGCTGGTAATGACCACAACCAGTTGGCAACTGAGCATCCCGGGGAGTAAGAAAGGACTCCACCTTCTTCCCTCATCTATCGTCCTTAAGGATCAGAAAACTGCCTTTTAATAGATATTTTAAAAATGAATTGAGTCAAATTTTTGCAATTCATGACTCTTGTGATGTGGCCTCCTCTGTGGTTACAAGGAAAACACATCGTGCCTAGGCATGAGAGCGATGTCTCATGATGTCTACACCTTTGTATTTACACACTGATAATGACAGTGGAGCTTGAATGTCATCTTGTAGGCAATCTGGCAGTGCTCAAAATGTAGACAATTGGAGGCAGCTGGTACCTGAAGGAAAGCAAGGGAAGGAAAGGCTTACCAAAGCCTAGCAAAAGCTCAGGCAGTCCAGAGGTAAAATGAGAGTGAGTTGATACTTGCAAAGCTTACTAAGGGACTCCAAAAACTTCTCTTGACGGCAGGAATCTGAGTCATCCCTAAATTGCTGGCTTTGGTGTGTTTCTGAAGGTTCCCAAGGAGAAAACACTTCTATGACAGTGGAATGTAATGAGTGTTTCCCTTTCAGCAACCAGCTCTTGTTTTGTTTGGTGTTTGGGGTTGGTTTTTTTTTTTCCCCCAAGTGATCCAGCAGCTTTAGTGCAACAGACACACAAACACCACCTGAGCATGTGTTGCTGGGTAACAACACACCACATCTCATTGCAGGCAGGCTGTCAGGGACCGATCTACAGAACAAAAAGTTGAACCTGAAGTGCTACTAACAAAGTGCAGAAATTCTTCACCCTGCCAAATGCATGGACTGTTACAGAAATGCAGTTGTTGTAGGATTTTTTTTAGAAGTTCTATGATAGGTGCATCATACAAATCAATTACTTAGGAAGCAACAAAACTATGCTTTTATAACGCATTCATCTGTATTACTCAAAATGAGAATATTTACAGTCATTCTATAAGCAAAAAGAAAATAACACTCAAGAGCTAATAAAAAGATTAAAGGGATGAGGTGCAGAGGACGGGAATATAAATTTCAAAGTATTTTGGGTTCAGTAAACTAATAGTGTGGTTACCTGCTTTGTTAAAATGTTATACTTCATTGTGAGGCGATTCTCCTGCTGACACCTTATTTAAATAGACATACTTGTTCTGAGTGACCTTATTCAGGTTATCACTCTCATGAACTTAATAGCGAAAGGTCTTCTTTTATTCTCATCTTGTTCTACACAGGTTGCTACTTTCATTGCCCTAAGGATCTCTCCTGGTGTCCTCAGGTGGAACACTAGCTCATCTGAGGTCAGAGGTCTTTTTCTTCTAGGTTTATTAAAACAGAAAATTATGGATCCTTGTGCCTTCCATCGAGTAATTGAACGAGTAATTAAAGAAAAGATCTTTAAAAATAAATGGTTAATCCATTACTGGAACTCTGTGGAAAGCTTGTGAGGGGGAGAGATAGTTGCATCTACTCATGGTCTGCACAGGATACAGTTTCATTTATCCCTGTGCCAGCGTTTCTCTTTTTGGTAAGTACATGGCTGGAAAAGACTACCTGCAGCTTACCATCTGTGATTGCCATTTCCATGACATGTACACATCACCTCAAAGGGTCCATAAAACATTCAATCAGCTCCACTCTGCACAGCAGAAGTCACCAATATTTCCTGATGCATCTATCACTCCTAGACTGAATATTTGCTTTGATGTTTCAGTAAGTGTGTCAAGAGTTCAAAATAACGTAAAATAACAAAAATGTTTTATTTGCATAAAGAGCTGCCTGGCTTCCCAGTTATCAGATATTGCTAAGAAATTCAGAAAATCATCCTTCAGAACAAGGATACAGGAATTCCTCAGAGAATTGATTTGCATTACACATTTGATTTGCAGTCTCTGCATTATATTAGGAAGACGTATGACACCCTTAATTCAAGTATTCTCTTTGAGAACAGAGATTAATGAACAGAATGGCCAATCCTAACCCAGAAATATAAACCCAAACAGTTAATTTGAATTTAACCAGTGTCAAAAAAAAAAAAAACCCAAAAAACCAAAGAGCCAAATGTGTTTGAATTTTATGGTTCTTACCACAGCTCTGCCTTTGCTCTCTCAAAGGTGCAGTAAGTCTCTTACATACACATTAAGTGCTGATGGCAGTCTGGAATGAGACCGGAGACACCTGCCCCAAACGTCTCCTGTTCAATGACAGAGCTGACATCTTTTAAAACCATTGATATTGCACAGTGTCTTCTTTCAGGAAAAAGTAAATCCAAAAGCCTGTCCTGTTTCTTCTGATTCGCCACTTATGACAACTTAGACTCCCATGATAACAGCTACGGTGATAATGTTTTATACTAGTTAATACTTTAAATACATTTTAAAGTATTTTAATAAACATGCTAATTGGTCTGGTTTCTGACCTGCAGTTCCACATCTGGTTCAGATTTCAATACAGTTCACAATTAGAGAGCAGATCTCTCTGCTCGCACTGAGTGCTTTGGTCACATATGGGTTTTATTTCCTAATGAGCTGTCAACAAGCTGTCAAATGCTGATACAAATTAGAGAGGGTAGAGAGTGAAGGGTTTGTATATAGCACTAGAATCAGCCCTGTAAAATGGACTCTTCCCACAGCTCACACACGTGACTGTGTCTTCCTCGGGGGGTAGTTCTACTGCAGTCACCCCTGTCAGTCCTCCAGCTAAGACCTATCCACATGATTAGGGTTTCCAGGGATTTGACCTAGTATGAAGTAAAAAATCCCTTAGTTTTCTGTGTGCCCATCTTCCATGTCTCTAACATTTTAATATTTCTTTGTATTTTTACTGATATTATATGTGCTTCTCATAAAGGAGGGATGGGACGATAATGTGGTAGTGGCTACTCTCCAGCAGCATCCTCATGGTGCTCCATCAAGCCTCCTGCTTCAGAAAGTGTTCATCACAACTGTGAAAGGAGCAACATTAATATTTACCAGTAGAAGATTAGATCTAGTGTCAAAAACTACAGAAGTTTTCCTGAGCGGCATGTGAGCCCCTTGTACCAGCCATCCAAGCTCCACTGTGCATGTCAAGCCCTTATTAGACACCTGGTACTCATAGCTAGATCGACATTCAGGAAGCAAACAGAGCAGCTTGGCCTGGATCCTCGTGGACTACTGACTTAACACAGAAGAATATTAATTTCTGTGAATGCTAAAGACACTGACAGCTGTCATCTGCCTTTTCTACAAGGCTACAACTGCCCAGAGGCTGAGAAATTCAATGTTTATGTGACATAATCCACTGTCAATACTTTACAACCTTGTTCTTGCCCTGCATTCAAGTTTCGGAGAAAATGGTTTTGTGTTTCTGACACTGAGAGCAGGAAGTATATCTTCTTCCCACTTATTTATGCTGAGTCAAGCACCTATTCTGAATCCCCTTTCTTGGGGGGGGGCAGGGGAAGAAAATCTGTCTACCTGTGGTTTGAAGTAATTGGGTATTACTGGTAGGCCTCTTCCAAAGCATTTTGATAAATATTCACTTGACAATAACATAAAGTTACAACACTCTGTAACTGCCCTCCTTTTCGACTACCATGTAGATGTATGTTTATATTTTTTCACTTTCATAAGATGTAATCCTAGAGGAATCAACTGTGTTACCATATTTCATTTAGGTTTCTAATGAGCAGCTCTGACCTTTATCATAAACCCTCTCCCCACCCCCAAACTCCATGTTAATAAAGAGCTGATGTGAATTTGAAAAAGGATCCAATTCCCCAAAGGTTGTTAAATAGCATGTTCTAGCACTCACTGACTGATCTCCACAGAATAATTAATTCACAGATGAGAAATGTGTCTGCAGTTCATTTTTTGGTGGGCTGGGATAAAAAAAAATGTACTACACCTAACCTTCAAGACAGTCGGTTTTGTGGAAGGATTCACAGTAGAAAAACTTTGTTCTAACTAACTAGCTAACAATATTCCCAGTGTGTGATCAGGCATTTTAATCAGTGTCCAATTTCAAATCACTTGGTCACACTCTACCGATGGTGCATTACAAATGTGCAGGACTGATCTTCTGGACTGAAACAATGCTGGGCCTTTGCATTTAGTGGAGGATCTAATAACATCAAGCAAGGTAGCTAGTTCAACAACTTTCTATGGTGCAGTTTGAGGAAAGATACGTTCATATATAAGCAGTAGATTTAAACACTGATATCGTGCTGATATGGTAGCGACCGCAGGGTGGGAGTTTCATTTTACAGAGGCTACTTCTAGAGAGGCTTCTTCTACTTCTAAAAGATGAGCTCTCAGTGAAACAATCATGTCAACAGATGTTGAAGCGGGTGCTTTATTCACAAGTGACAGAACAATAAGCGTGCCATGCAGACTATGCCCGCAGAGTGTTTGAAACCCCCTCTCACTATCTTACACTCTACGGCAAAATCAGCACACTAGTGCAGGTTATGTTCATGACACATTTTATATAATCCTGTATCACTTCCATGTTCTGAAGAGCTACCGAATCAAATCTTGATGTGGTCTACAGTTCAGTTACTTTAGAAACTTCTTGCTTATCGCTATTTTTAATCTAATCTTGGCACAATAGAAAATGCTGAAGTAAGGCAACAGACTTGTTTTTGCATAGGTTGAACATTGCACATGGGTGTGCAGTCACTGCATACAGTAAGTTAAAAAGACATAGCTTATAAGCCTTCTGAAAGATCGGAGAGAAATGTAAAGGACCTGAATTCCAGGTAATGAAATATATTAAAAAAAAATCAAGTTTGAAGCACTATCACGACAACAGAATAGTAACTATCCTTTTTATCCCCAAAAAACCCACCACCATAAAAAATGATCTGAGACACTATGAGTCTGCCACTCTGAATTCAACATCATTCATAAGGCTTTTAAAGACATTTTGAAATAAATAATTATAGAACAAATAGAGGTAAAATAAAATTAAAAGGCTAATAAAGATAAATTGTAGTTGCAAATTAATAAAAAAATCTTTCACTTACTAAAAAAAATTACTTTCTAGATGTAGGACATATACTATATTTTATTTATCTGAACTTCAGTACAACCATTGTGGTATTGTGTGAAAAACTGTTAGTGAAGGCATAAGTTGTGTAAGATGTCTCAAGGGGAAGAGACACCAGGTAGGATGGAGACACAATGTAACAGAGCTAGAGGAGCTCCTCTTACATCCATTACGGCCCTTCACAAAACTAGAGGAATGTGCTCATATAATCTGTGAGGACCACACTTAAAATCACTGGAAAATAGAAAAGGAAACTGTATATCGTATAAAAAGGTCTAAGTGGCTTTGAAGACTGGAATAAAGAAAATCCAACTGCAAAAATAGTAAGGTGAAGCACTGGACATCTGCTGAGAACTTCAGGACCCTCCATAGAAACAAACTGTATCACAGAGGATGTGTTTGTATTCTGGCTCCCACAGCATGAGGAGGAAATGGCTGTGTGAAGCTGCTATGAGAAAGGAAAACAGCATCTTTTGTGGAAGATTTCTAGCAAAGAAAGGCAGCACCATTGTCATTCTTCAGGGCACCTGTTAGACAGTCTGGAATACTGCTTGCATCTTTGCCTACCCCATTCAAGAATGCAGTGTAAAAGGAGCAGATGAGAAAATATGTCCAGGGGAACAGCGAGTGTATTTTATGAGAGATTTGAAAAAACGGGTTTCATTCTAGCAAAACGAAAGCTGAGAGAGAATGTGATTGCTTTCTATAAATTCATGGGAAGCATAAACACTAGGGAAGAGCTGTTTAAACTAAAAGGCAATGTTGGCACAAGAACAAATGGGTATGAGCTGGCCATGAATAAATTTAAGATGGAAATTAGAGGAAGGTTCATAACCACGAGAACACTGAAGTTCTCAAGCAACCTCCCAGTCTGGCTAGGAGAAATACTAGTTTGTTTTAAGATGGTGTTTGACACATTTATGAAAAGAGCTATGCAATATGGAGGGGGAACCTCAGTCCCACAAGAAATCCCTTATGTCCCACAATTCCACATCCCTAGGGGTCTGCAATCAAACAAGGAGAGCTCTTTTTCTTCCAACTTTTACCATGGCCTCTACAACACAGGTTTAAATAACAGTAGGGTAAAACATACTAGCCTGAACAGAACATGGCATGGAGCTGCGAATCTCAAGACACATATCCATAGGGCTGGCAAAAAGATGCCACGGAGTTTCGGTTGTGCAAGTATGTGTTTCTGGTAGACCCCCTCCCTTTGCACCTAGGAGAGGACACACCATCACTGCATCTCCTATTTCTTACTACCGTACTAGGAATATGGTATATAATATATGTATAAGTACAGAGGAGTGGGGCTGCTCTAAGCTCAGGGGCTGAAACTGTGGCAAGTCTTTATCAGCCTTTTCTCTTTGTAGATCTTTCCTCCATTTAGGGAAAGGTGTAATGGTTGTGCTGGAGACCAGAAACATAGGAAGAAATATTAGTATAGCAAGCAATAAACCCTCTTACTAATACCAGTTCCTCTTGTGGGTGGAAGTGTTCTGAGACTGTGCCACCCTGACTAGTCAGGGTTATCACTAATTAAATAAGAACAAATCAAATCAATATTACTATTCAAAATTACTTTTATTCTTGGAAATGTTTACTTCCAAAACAGAGGACTACTACAACAGCTTCTGAGCTGTAAATTGAACAACGAATGTACTAAATAAGCTGTTAAGTCAAAAAGAGATGAATGGAATTGCAGAGTACTATGTTCTGGAAAAATCTTTTCTGGTTGTTGCTGATCATTAGAACACACAGCAAGGAAACGTGACTTGCTCAAAGTGTCAGTGCAGTTGCACATGTTATTTCAGAATTACCAGGAATATGTGTCTATGCAAAAATTATTTTGCACTGTAGACTTGGAAAACAGAGGGAGCAGTCCTTGCAGCAACCTTATTCTTAGCTAACAGTTTTTGTACCTTTGCTGCATGAAAAGCAATACAACATTTTAATTAAATTTCTTAAGGTCAGTGAAATGCCATTGTTTTGACAATCAGCTGTGATCACATAAACCTTGGGGTCCAGATGGCTGGCTGTTTAATGGCAACACTGCATTGACAAATTCACCAATTAGATAGACATTAATATTACATCCTTTCAGATTCTAAGCACAGCCTGACCTCACCGAAGTGGGCTGGTGTCTTGCTTAATCCCTTGTGCATGCTCACAGAATGTTATCGTGCTGTTGTAGTGGGTTCATCCATCAAAGCCGCCCCAGCTTCTCAGCATGCTGAACATTATTGAGTTTGTAAAAACAGATGTCATAACACACTGCTGGCAGAATTGTGATCTCTCGAGGGACAGTGAAGGAAACCCCCCCTTCAACACGCACGCACAGACACACACACACATGGGGCACTGAGTATTCCCAATCTTCCCCTTGCTACTCTGGACCTGGGAGGGAGAGGAAGACCCGTGATTTATAAGTGTTCAGAGGTCTGCAGGAAACCACAGCAGTAAGGGCATTGCAGAACGCCTTGTTGAAAATAACTACCCTCCTTGCCCGTGGCACTGTATTCCTTGTATCAGATTTGCTCCTATCACTTTAAGGCTCAAGAAATACCATGCTGAGAATACAGAATTGCAACCAGAAATATTAGTATTCCAAGATCTGAGGTTTTACTTGAAATAGCAACAATGAGATCTACTGATGCTCACTTGTTTCAAATTCCTCCCCCCATTCCCTTTCCTTTTTATGTTTGAGAGAAAAAAGTCTGTTGGTTTAAATAGTTTTCATTATTCTCCATCCTCTTCCACAGGCAACAATGGCAACAGTAATATACACTTCCAGTGACACATTTGGCTGTTTCTTGTACCAAAGCAACCCTCAAGTAAGAAACAGCAGTTACCCTAATGTAGCTTTTTATGAGGTCATCTCTTATTTCTGTGATTCTTCTATGGAACAACCTTGTCCTGCTTCCCACCTGCAATACCTGTCCTGGGTACAAGAAATATTCTCCATAATGACAATATCAAAGTGTTACAGAGTGTGTACTACTGCCTCCTCAATTCCTCTTTGAAATCTTCCCTTTGAGAATGCACTAGTCTGTCCTATCTTCTGCAGTCAAAATGAGGGATGCCACTGGATTTTGTACTTTTTCAGAACATGAGACCTAACATTTGCATTTTTAAAATAATTTTGGATTGTCAGGAAGACATTCTCTCAGGAGTGCTATGCTTAATGATGACCAAAAATACTCGGCATATTAAATGACCAGACCATACACTGATACTGTGAACACTGCAAACATCCCTCATTTGAGATGAAAACGTGCACCTCAAGGATATACATTCTGTCAGGATAACGATTCTCTGAACAGCATTTTGCTATCAGATATGTTTTCAGTCTTTTCTGCTCTTGTTATTCACTCAAGATAATCCTGAACCGTTGTCTGTCTGCAATGGTCAAAATTACTTTCTGGTAGATTGCCTGATAACAATGGCAGTGGGAAGAAAGATATTTGTCATTGAAAAAAATGAAAAGCATTTTCAGAGAAGACTCCTCAACCATTATTTTGAAACAGCGACTTTATATTCTAGTGGTAACCCAAGAGCAAATACAGATATCAAATATCACTTTCACAGGAGTGGATTTTTCCTTACAGAAGAGTAGAATTTCACTAATCTAAATGTGAATTTATAATCTACAGTAAATGTGAATTTAGATTAATACTTACAAATATTTAGCAAAATTGCACTTATGTATTCATGCTTATTTATTTAAAAAAGACAGACAATCAAACAACCCATGAAATAAGTTGTTTGGTTGATAAATACACAGTCCCATTATTTGCAGTAGCAATTGACCACTTTCTTGCTAGTCCCAAAAATATTTGCAAATCTTGAAAGGCTTGTAAGCATTTCTCTGATAATTTGTACTAAGAGTGTGCTCTTCACTGAGCTTATTGTGATTTAAATGAATACTCAGAGGATATGAGGAGCAAATGGGCTGAGTGAACAATCTGAGAATAACTCCAATTTGCAGAAAGTATTCAGCAAGACTTTCACAAAGCACTGACTCATAGATGGATTTTTAAAAAAAGGTGCTTAATTCTCTTCAAAATTAATGAGATTTGTGCAATGCTTTTTTAGAAAGTGTTTTATAGTCCAGAAACTGATTTTATCCCTCATGTCACTGAAGACGACTGATACACTTAAACATGTTTTATGATATAAATTTAATTTTGAAAAGCCTGAAAGTAGCACAATGTCTCCATGAGGTAAGGCTAAGTACGTGCTTGTGCCCTGGAGTAGCAGTAGAATGAGCTCTGTATGTATTACAGCAGGAAAGTGTTATTTAACATGAGAGCATTATTTAATGATAGATAACAATAGGTATTATAAGGGTCTTGTATTTCAAGAAGAATTCAAACCCATAAAGTTAGTCTTCTGAATTTTTAATGTTTATAGAATATTTCACGGGAATTTTGAGCAATCTTTGTGTTAATCTAATTTTTAAAGCTTTTGAGATAATTACATGTATTTTATGTTGTTTCACTTTATTTCTTGCACACAGCAGGCTTAATCCTGGGTGGGGTCATAAAGTACATAAAGAGAAACTCTTACAGTAAGGAAGATGCTATTTTAGTTTTAAATTATTCATGAGTTTGTAGCCAAAGAGAATACAAAGACCTTGGTTTCTTCTGCAAACAGCAAGAACAAAATTGAGCATTTTAGATGCATACACAGGTTCTGTTTTCAAACAAAACCAAACCAACACATTTTAGCCTCTTATGTATGATCCCTACCATACAGCCTGTTGTCAACAGCTATAGTCAGCCTATAGTCAACAGCTGGATACCTGGGTACCTGACCAAATGTCTTCAGTAATGGAGTCAGCAGTGAAATTGGAGGTACAGGCAGTTTTCCACCATGACCTGACAGATTAGGCTGAATTTATTACTCCATATTTGGACACGTCTTTTTGATCTCCTAGGCAATGAATCATGATGCTATCTAAACCCATTATTTTTGAAACCCACTTAGGGCCAAAGTTGTGAGTGATCAGTCACAAATTTGTCCATCCATTATCCATAGCATCATGATGTATGATCTTAGCTCTACTCTTTCTGGCTTGCAAGTATAGTTTCACATGCCATTTCCACAATCCATGGGCACGGATTGCAGCAATTCTGTGGCCAAACAGGCTTAAAAGGCTCAGTCCAAGACCGTGAATGTCTCAGACATAGTCTTGCCTTTTCAAGCTACCAATTCATGACTTTCACTACCATTAAAGAGGAAGATACCAGTGATATTTTAATTTTTGTTTTTAAGATGAAGAATGCAAATACCCCAGCCATACCCCTACAAATCATATCTTACCATGTGAGAAATACCCCTATTTGTAAGAAGTGGCCAATGGAAATTTTTATGAGTGGTATAAAAACTGAAATACTGTCTCTGTATAGAATATCTCAGCATAAGAAAGCAGACAGACTCACCTCATTTCAGATCTGACTCGCTCTTCTCTTCTGCCAACCTCCTGGAGCTGCAGCTACTCTGTAGGAAAGAAAGGAGCAGGTAGCAGGATCAGAACAATAAAGAAGGCATTTATTCACTCACTGGGCAGTGAAACATGAAACTCATTGTTACAAGGATGTTGGGCAGGCAGTCTGAAAGCAGTTAGTCAAATTAATGGGAGAAAAATACATCCGTGACCAAAAAAACACAACTCCAAACCCTTGTACACACATAAATTAGTGGAAAATGAAATATTACCTTGGGGAAAATGTAAGTATGTGCTTTTCTTGGTCTTATATTCTCCATAAGGCATTTGCTGCAGGTGATGGGGAGAGGATAAAGGCTAGAAGGAGCTCTGGTCTGATGCCATGTGGTCGTGCTCACATTCTTAAGGAGACTGTCACACAGTTAATGAAGGAAATGTTGGCTTTGGGGGAATATACAGGAGGTACAGGACAAGATACCAGTTCACTTTGCTCTCACTTTGAGTAATTCACCAATTTTAGATGTCTTACATCTCAAATCCTGTCCATACAAAAGCTGAGATCGTGTCACTGAATCCGTCCTCTCATGCTGTTTCTGGTTCTCTGTTTCGACCATGAAGTGAATTACAGACTAGAAAAAGCTTTTTATCTGTTAAGGAGGTGAAACCTTGAAACTGGCTCCCTGCAGAAGAAGCCAAACCTCCTGCCCTGGGAATTTTTAAACCAGGTCAGAAAAATTTCTTTCAGGGAACAGCAGAGCACATTTTGTCCTGGAACAGAGGGACTGAGTAGCCTCCTTGATTTCACTGTACTTGCTTTGACCCAGAGCCCCTGTTTCTTTTTAAGTCCAAGATTTTTTAGGATAAACCTGCCCCCTCTTTTTTTTTCTGCTCAGTCCTGTGTCTTCCCACTTGGTAAAACTGGGGTAGGCTGAAGACGATAATGTAATTCATAGCCTCTCCATTTTATACACAGTTTAAAGGTGATGCATTTCATTGTTATTCTTAGATTTCAACACATTATAGTCCCTTTATCTGATATACAAGTACATAAAATAGACAATTAATTTGGCTAGGTCCAGTTATAACTCCTTGTAGTTTCAGAGGTGATTAATTTTGCCAAGGATAAGTAAAGATGCATCATATTACTCTCCACTCCATTCAGCTTACCGTGACTGCTACCTGCTTTTGTGGGGTCCCTCATGTCATAGGCACTCCAAAAGATGAGAGATGCAAGGTCTGTGTTTCCCTCAACAGTCACAAACATACAGACATTCGGTGCTTTTTCTGCCTACTGTCAGCCAGGGACACTTGGTCCCCTCAAAGAACAGCTGCAAAACCAAATCACTTTTGTTATCAGAAAAGAAGTCTTTTCTGGAGTTTATAGCTGAAGTCTGAAGGTAAACAGATGTCACATATCCGTGATCTGGGGGCTATGCAAAGTTCTGCAAATGAGGGGCCATGCTTTCAGTCACACAACTAAGAGTGAGTAAGTAAATAAATAAAGCTCTACCACCCAAGAGGCCCCATAAAGGCTGAGCTGTTCTTGGCTGTTCTGCCTTACTCTGTGAGTGGAGTCTATTGCTATTTCAAGGTGTGATGATATTCTTCTTGAAAAACATCCTGTCTCCCTGGGAAACAAGTTCAGATGTAGTTCTTTGCACTGGTGATGCAAATACCTTGCTGCTATCAAAGTTACTCTCTCAAAATACATTTTTGCCTGTGTACAAAGTCCTTTCCCCACTGTTAGGTCCTTAAAGAACAGGACCCCATAAAAATATTTATCTCATTGACCCAAATTCACCCATAATAAATATCTCTCACAACTGTATCTGCAAACAAGTGTGAACTCCTTCAATGGATATGTCACTCTCTCATTTTTTCAGCCTCCATATAAGGACAACACTTTCTATGTATCTCATTAACGTTACAAACATATTCTTGACAATAACTATCATAAAACTGCCTCTAGTTTGTCCTATTTATTCAAGCAGTTCTTCCCTATCCTTTGTATTCATTATCCTGATATACTGTAGAGTGCAGTAATGTTCTCTCAAAAAGAAAAGTTTCGGTATTTGAAGGCAGATTCTCTTCCCTATGTCCGTGGTTGTAACCTTTTCTTCACATCTTCCAGTATGAGTTCATCTTTCCTGAGCAGAATACTGACTCCCCTTGAAAATCAAATATTGGTCATATCAGAGTTGGAACATTTATCTAAAGGAAACAATTATTAGTCCCATGGTGAATATTAGGATTTTCTGTGTCACTCAATATCTAGTGATACAAAAAGGGCCTCATTATCAGTTTATAGAGTATCAAGCAAAATTAAGGAGTATCCTATTCTGTTAATCAAGCAAAATAACTGCCAGGAAAACAGTGGCTCTAGTGTACTCAGGTTACAATAGGCTGGCTTTTCATAGGTTTTAAAAATAAACAGGAACTACTGCAACTATATAGATGGCATCCAAATACAGACTGTATGGCTTTCCTTGGTACTGCCTGTGAAGGAACTATTTGTCTGCCTTCTGCAAGTTACAATCAGATCCAATCTTTTTTTATGGACCGAGAGTACCAACTAAGAGAGTGTTCACTGGAACACTCCTGGCTTAAATGGACATGGGGGCCCATGGCTGAACCTGGGCATCCAGACTGAATGCATATGCAGTTGTGCTGAGTTCACAAAGACCATTGTCTGGCTTGGACTGTTTTGCATAGGGATTGAAACTTCCTTGTATCCACAGACTCTCAAGGGTATTTTCTTGCAAGAAGTAGAGCAGAAAGACACTGAAGGAGGAACAAATATTTCTCTATTTACCTCATAGTCACAGAAATCCTCCACAAAGTGAGAAACAGAAATCACATCCCTTACGCTAATGCATGGAAAAGCCAATTTCATCAGGTTCTACTCCCACTGGGCGTGGGGAGGTAGAGCTCACCCACCTTTCTCTAGCAACTTTTTCACATGCTGGAAGATCCTTGTCCCAGGGTCTTCTCTTTTATGGTCTAAGCAAACCCATATCTTGGAGCCTTTTCCCACAGGGTGTGTAGTCTAACCAGTCACAGAATGCCCATCTTCTGTTTATGAAGCTCTCCACCTTATGTGACAGGTTAACCCCATATCCCTCCCACTTAGAATTTGTCAGTGGATGACCAGGAAGGCATATTTCAGTCTTTTTTGTGTCTGGTATTTTGTTTTTGACTCGGATGTTTTGCATCTGATATTGTGGTTACTCTGAACCACTGGTGCCTTGACTATCATGAGGAGGTGCTTGAGCATGCCCATACATGAAAATTGGTTCTGCCCTTGTGTAGTTTCTCAAACTGCATCACCACTGGGACAGAAGTAGTGTTTCTCACAAGAACAGCTGGGCATATTACCCTAAAGGACCTGTATGTAACCCAGTCCATCCCTTAGGGTGCTTGTTCAATGCCAAGAAATACATTTGGAGGACTTCCTAAAACAGAAGTTACACATTTCTGTTTAATAGTCTCTCAAAGAATTTTCTTCCATGAATTTGTCTAATTGCTATTTGAATCTGGATGAATGTGGACCTCTCACATGTCTGGTAGCAATGAGTTCAGTAATGTGATATTTTGATAAACACCTTTTGTTTTGAAGCTGTTACTGGAGCATTTTCTTCAACCCTCTCCAGATCTGTTGGATTCTGTTATTTTAAGATGTTACATGACATGGTGAACAAATGTTCTGTCATCACTTACACCATGACAGATGTAATTTCATAGGCCTTTATTATAAATGTTATATCCTGTCTGAAAAATCACTGTTTATTCACTTCCTGCATCTGCAGAAAATGCACTGTTCTGCATTTTTTACCATTCTTGTGGCCCTTCTCTGTGCTATTCTTGGTTGTATGTACCATTTTTGGAGGCTAAACAGAAGGGACTATGACTCTAACCTGGCATTCAGCCAGAAAAAAGGAAAGCCTACTGACAAGACTATTTCTGTACTTTACCTGCTGATTATTTAACAGAAAATATGTTACTGGAAATATCACATACTGGCTTTTGACCGGTCAGAATTGTATCTATGTATTAGAGACACAAGGTTCAGGGAATAGATGGCTAGTACACAAATGTAATAGAAGAAATGTGTGAAAAAGCTGTTAGCTTCCCCTTACTACAGTATGAAACTTTCAAAGGGGAAAACTTAGACTTGTATAACAAAGACAAACCTTGAGATCCATTTGGGAATCTTGTTAAGATCCATACTGACAAAAACCTAAGCATGTCTCTTTCTGCCAGCTAACTCCTCTATTCTTTTTCAGAAAGAATAAAACTGGGTGAAATGACTTGTAAGGCAATTGACAAAATAAAACTTTATTTAATTAACTTTTTTACTTTTTATATTGCTGTTACCTTAGGGTAACATTCTCTCTTTGACAGATTGTATTTTAGGATATCAATAAAGCCATCTTGTATTTACCATAAAACCTCTTATCCCAGGAAGGGCAGTAAGAAAATCCTCAAATGGTAAAAATTTCATAGCAGATACCTGAGTGTAATTGGCATACAATCAGCACGAACAGACTCTCCTTTAAAGGCAGTATTTGAAAATTTTTGTCCATATGCAGTGATGAATTGAGAGAAGTGGTGTAAACCAGACATCAGTGCACAGCCCAGGACAATCAAGACAGCTGTGAAAACCAAGGAACAAGACGCACCATCAAGGAACCAAACATCATATGAAGAACACAAGGTCTGTTCCCCATTTTGAAAAATGAGAGGCTCCGAGTATAAAGGCCAAAGGGTTGCAGCCACAATAATGAAATATCTAAACTGAGCGAAATGTTTGCAAGTGTTTCCAAATAAATAATTAGAATCTCCTGATGGAAATAATATGCAACAGAACAAGGTGGGACTTTGTACATCAGCTGTGACACCAGCAGAAGGAAATGGTGACAGCACCCTGACGTGGTGGCAGCAATCACCTCAGAGAAGACAGCGAGGGCAGAGCAAGGACTCGGTGGCTGTGAGGGAAGGAGGCTGGTGGGAGGAAGAGGGAACATAACAGTTGTTTGCCGGGGATGCACAGGCTGTGGCCATAAAGGCAGGGCAGGGTGGGTAACATCGAGGCTTAGCTCCTGGCTCTGACAAATTCAGCATCGCTGGATGATGCGAGACAAACTGGATGGCACAATGGGACACAGGTGGCACAGATGGGGTCCCTCATTCCATCAGTGCTTAGACCCGGTAGAGATATTCTGGGCCCCTCGATGTCATGGGGAAGGCAAAATCCAGTTCAGCTTTTAGAATCAGAGAATCGTAGAATTATTCTGGTTGGAAAAGACCTTTAAGATCATCAAGTCCAACCATCAACATGGCACTGCCAAGTCCACCTTAAACATGTCCCTAAGCACTACATCACCTTGTCCCTTAAATACCTCCAGGGATGGTGACTCAGCCACTTCCTTTGGCAGCCTGTTCCAATGCTTGACAACACTTTTCATGAAGAAATTTTTCCTAATATCCCATCTGAACCTCCCCGAGGTTCAGGTAGATTTATTAAAGAAAAGAGTCAGTGCTGTCATTGTACAATATGGCTTCCTTGTCTTTTGAAAAGAAAAGCATGCTTTCATGCTGCTTTTTCATTAATTAGGCTTTAAAAGTTTGATTTTTTCTCCCTTTTTTAATCTGATGGGATTTCATGTTACTGTTCACAGCAAGGCCTGCTTGTTTATTGCGATTTGGGGGAGGAAGTGAGATGAAGATGACTGATATTTATATCAGGAATGGAGTACTGCTTAGCTTAATTTTTAATGTGCTCATTACTGTTCAGTGGGGAGCAGCTGCTGGACTTCCTTTTATTCATTTGAATTTTTAACTTCAGAAAAGGTACCTGAAGTTAGATTGGGCTTCGCTTGGTTAGAAATCTGAAAAAAGTATCACAGTGCGCAACTAAATATTAATTAAAATGTTAATTTCATTAATAATTGACAATTAATTAATAAATCATTGGTTAATTCATGTGGACCTTAAACTGAATGATGTGAATAAGGTCTATGTTTATTTATTCCCACAAGGTGGAGAAAGATGGGTCAGAAAGATCTACGTCCTCTTCTTGGCACTTGTTATCATGTAACTCCACCAGATCAGATGGGTAAAAGATGTTGCTAGAACTTGTTGGACTAAATCTCATTCACGTACTTATTATCATTTCTTTGAGCATAGCAAAACTAGTCATGATGCTATTTTCTTTTTCTTTTAATTAGACCCAAAAGAAAACCGCTATATTTTGGAATTACTATTATTGTATTTTGTTGCAGGCTTTAATTTTTAAAGTCTGACTTGTACTTCCAGTGTTCATGTGGATAGGACATGAACACAGTACATAAAGATTATGTAAAAGTAACATGCTAATTAGGCTGAAGATAAAATGAGATCTTGACTGTGCCCTCTTCACCTAATCTGAGTGCGTATTACTTATATGACAGTAGACTTGTTGATCTCAGTAGGCTGCTATGAGATTATGGTATTCATAAAAAATAAGTTATAACAAACAAATCACAGCACTGGGACCTCCTTCCCTTATTTTTTTTAGGTTTTCTTCCACCTGGTTTATGAATATTTCAGATTCCTTTAGTGAATTTGGGATTTAACCTATAAATTAAATTTGCGTACCTGAGTTGTTATATATTGACTGTATAGCTTGGGCACAGATATTTTCAATAACAGATGCAAACTCCGGCACCCTTGTTCTCCCCACCATGGCATTTCTGTCTTTCAGCTATACCTGTTTATACACACTTGCATATAGCTATATACACGCACAGCATGGGTATGCACACACGTCTATACGCCTACTGGTGAAGCATAAAGGAAAGAAGCTTACAGCTAATGCACGTAAAAAGAATAAAGCTAGTGAAGACAAAGCGAAACAGGCAGATGGAGTGCTTGAAGAGAAGAAAACATCTGAAAGATCGCAGGAAGAGCAAACTCCTTAGGAAAACACTGGAAATCTCCTGTCTGGAACAGCCAAGGTGGGCGCAGCACTGGCTGGAGGTCCACACAGTGAGTGGGTTGTAACACAGACCTCTGCAGTGGCAAAGGAGGGGAAGGGCTGAGCAAAAAGCCTCTCACTTGAATAACTGTTCCCATCTGCCTTTCTAAGGCTCTGTTAGAAATGCTTTTTAAAGCCTAGCTCATAATTTTAGCATTTCTGTAGATGAGATGCCCAATAAAATATCCTGATTTATAAGAGAATAACTGAGGAGAAAATTAAGTCAGGTAAAAAAAGCTTAAAAGATTTTCTTTTCTGGCAACATAATCTGGCAGTACACAAAGGTATTCCCAGTAGGCGGTAGCAGATGAGGGTACAGTTTATGGAACTACTTAATTTTTCTTTTCTCCTTAGTGTTTTTAAAGACTTTGACTTAAGCAGATGAGATTTTCCAGGTAATAATGACAGAGCTAAAACTGGGAATTATGTTTCAGTGTATCAGATTACCTCAGCTTTGTGAGGAGCAGTGCTCATCCATGACCTCACATTTAGTCTACT
Organism: Eurypyga helias; assembly: GCF_000690775.1. Classification (NCBI taxonomy): domain Eukaryota; kingdom Metazoa; phylum Chordata; class Aves; order Eurypygiformes; family Eurypygidae; genus Eurypyga; species Eurypyga helias. Next base: position 16,908 of record NW_010227513.1, on the reverse strand, counting down.
ATTTGCATGGTCATAAGCAAACACCCTGAAGCACTTTGCGATGGTAAAACTACATCCCTCACCTCCCTCACTGCTTGGTTTCCCAAAGTATGAAATGATGTTGATGCAAACATTTTGAGCTTAATTTGTCTTTTTGTATTCCACTCTCATTATTCCAGAGACCATTTTCTTCATGGTGACAAAGGTCAGGAAAAGGTTGGTGTCTGTCCCTCACTGAGTGCATCCTTCTCTGGACAAAACTCTGACAGAACTGTCACACTTGGTGGCTCCTGCCTCCTAGAATGCTCTCTGGAAATTGGAGTGACTGCAGAAATTGTTTCTTTGGTGGAAGTACTGGAGCCCGATTGCCTATAAGCATAATAAAACTTGTGTATTTGAAGTAATTTGTACCTTTTGAGAATGGTAAAGATATTGCCACCAAACAACCGGCTTCTGGATGGGAGGAAATTAGCTGTTTGAAATACTGAAAATACTACCCATTTTCTTCTATGCATGATAATAATAATTGTCAGTACTTTATAGTGACAGTCATTGCTAAAGATTCCAAAGAACTGCCTTAAAATAGGCAGTTGAATATATAGAGTGAAATCATCCACAATGAGAAGATGTCATCCATCATAGCAAGACACCAGTCTCTGTGATCTTTTGCTCAGTTGTGTTTTGTAAAGGCTTTCTTAAAGCTGACATTTTATTGAAGGAAATGTTTCTGATAGAAATCCTTGGCAGAAGTTAATTTCTCAAAAAAACAATTTCTACACTAAAAAAGTGAAATTATACTGATTATTTTCCTGGAATAATTTTACAAAGGCAGTCAGCAAGATTATGAAGTGTTGAATAACTTTTCCTGCACTAAAGCACAGTAAATGTCACTTACCACTTCCTTAATAACTATTCTTCATTTCAACATGTTCTTTACTTACTTTTTTATGTCATTAAAAATGAAAATATTTGTTACTTTTTTCTTTACGTTAAAAATAGAGCAGTCTTCTTAAACTTTAAACTTGAAGAGATACACAATCCATACACATATAGAAATTTGTTTTCTAAATAAACACTAAAACTCAGGTAAACCAACAGTTATTGTAAGATGAAGTCTAAGAGAATAATTTAACTTCTTAAGTCTGTTCACCACTATAACTCAGCTTCTACAACAAATTCCAAGGCAAGTTCTCTTTTACTGCCAATATTTTTGGTCGCAGTATATCTGCCCAACTTGAAATTATACTGAAATGCCATAGTTTTTTTTTTGCATGGGAAATTTTAAGCTTTCCATTAAAAAAAAAAAAAAAAAGGTCAGCATGCTAAAATGCAGCTAAAGATTTATTGTTTAAGATTTCTAGTGTGTCTGCTTCATGTTCCTTTGTTTGGCTTTTTTTGGCATGTGTGAGTGTGTGTATAGGCCAGTCTTGCAAGATGGAGAGTATCTCTTCTACAGCACCTCCATCTTCAAAAATTATGGTGTGAACCAGTTCAAGCTGTCTTGGGAAACACAGTGCAGTGGAAGACTGTGGTGGGCACAAGTGAGCACAAATGAACTCAAAAGCCTTTGAAATACAATTTCCAGGAGGTATTGATGGAGCTCTTCTGAACAGTCCTGTGTAGTTTTAGTTTTGAGACAACCACAAGACAGTTTCATGAAATATTTTACACACCTGGAGGGGGAGGGAGGATCATAAATCAACCCCCGCAAACACTACTGTTTTCTCCTGAAGAGATGTTCAGTTGAGGGAATTCCAAAGTCTAATTATACCAAAGGCAAGATGACAATATATTACATAGACAGGCACAGACCATAAATAAACATCAAGGAATGTAAAAGAGAGGTAAATTATAGATACAAGTTTTCTAAGCATCCCTGCTGTGCATGTTCCCACACATGCGTTTCTCTCCCTTATTTCTCAACAGGACAGCTATGTAGGGTCACAAAGTCATCTGCAACGTACCTGCACTATGGAGACACTTTTCCAAAAACCATCAGTGTATAGGTAAAGCTCATTTTACCACTTCAATGGATACAACACACTAGGAGGAATTGTGCCGTGAAGAGAACATCTCTGTCAGTAACTGCCTGTGGATTTTGTTCTGTACGGAAACAAGAATAAAAAATGCAGCCGGAGGAAAGGGGCATGCATCACGTTTCAGTGGTGAAATGCAATGTAATTGTAAAAATTGCAACCATTATGTTTGCTATGTGCACATCTGCCAGAAGGACAGGGAGGAAAAGTCAGGAGGCTTTTTATAGGAGGATGACTGCTCATTTAGCTGGAAACAAGTAACTGGAACCCATAAAGCAAAATACCTTAAAAGCAAACATTTAAAAAGACTCCACAGCACAAGTAAGCATAAGCTGGTATCTTATAGATTTTATGCATGTTTTTACACAGACTTCAGCTTGATCTACTGGCCCAGATTTAGGACTATGTTTAATTCCTAAAATTGACAACAGGTGTTGTCAGTGCAGATGTTAAAATAGACAAGTGCAGTATCATATACTGGTTTTGAATGAGCTACCAGAAATTTTAATTTTGGGCTAGTCTTGGAAAAGACAACATTTCTGTACTGTAGCAACAGGGAGGGTTAAATTATTGCTGGATTATGTTACAATGCAGATCCCTGTTTAGAGCTTGCATTTATGTTTGGCTCTATTGATTTTTCACATTGTTACCACTAGAGCTTGCTACAATGCAATCAGATAGACTTTAATATATTCATTTCAAATCACTGAGCAACATAGATATCAAATTTCCAATCCCTTACCTTGTAATCCCCAAATTAAAAGAAGGATTTTTTGTAGGGAAGGTAGATTTCAAAGTGGCCATCAGATAATTATATAGGGCTGTTGTTAGGGGTTTCTTGGTATTTGCTTTGAGAATCCTATTAGTTTGGAGTTATGAGACAAACTGAGAGAGACTTAGACAGAACCATATACCATCACATTATGTCATTCTGTTGAAATCCAATTATTTAATAAAACAAGGTTTTTTTTGGTTGGGCTTTCATTTTAAAAGACCAGGGACAAAGTTTCAGCAATGTCAAAATAACTCACTTTGAGTTTATGATGGAAGATTTCAGGTTTTGCTTGGAAAAACTGTTTTCATTTTAAAACATGGTGGTATTTTATAGTGTTTACAGTTTGAAGTTGAACATAAATAATATTATTTGAATTACAAGACAAACATTTCTTTTTCTTATATTTTTCTTTCCCATCTCTCCTGGGCTTTTTTTATTTTTTCAGATGTAAATTTGAAAAGTTCAGTTTCCTTTCCAACTGGAACTAAGCCATATTTCAAAATCTATAAATTATTGGCAAACTGAAGTCCGCTATCATTCACACAGCTCCTCCTGTGATAAAATTTGTCAAGTCATTAAATGACAGTCAGGAAAAAAGTAGATTATTTTCTCATAACACCGAAGATTTACTTTCTGAATCTGAATGCAACAGCTTATGAAGTTACACACCAAATGGGTCATCACTTCCGCCACTTCAGTTTGGAAGGAAAAACAACAGTGAAATCAAAGATTAAAAGAAATTATTGTGACAGTGTACCTCTGTGAGTGCAGCATTTTTTGAAAACTCCACCTTCCACTGATTTGTTCACACTTGTTTTTGGTGGTCAAACTATGAATCATTCAATCAGGTGGTTATTTCAGATCCTAATACAGCTTAATGACTAAAGCCAACATAGATCTCTTACTTTTATCCCTTGCAGAAGTGAAAGCACACCCCCAGCACACCTCTGTCCTGGTTTAGGCCCAGTCAGCAATGAATCACCACACAGCCACTTGCTCACTCATTCCCCACAGTGGGATGGGAGGAGAAATGTAAGGGAAGGCTCATGGGTCGAGAAATGGACAGGGAGGGATCACTCATCTGTTATGGTCATGGGCAAAGAAGATGATTTGGGAAAGTAAAAATCAATTTAATTTGTAATCAATCAAATCAGAGGAGGATAATGACAGACAAGACCAGATCTTAAAAGCCTTCCCCCCACCCCTCCCTTCTTCCCAGATTCAGCTTTGCTCTGAATTTTTCTACCTCCTTCTCACTACACGTGGCACAGGGAGATGGGGAATGGGGGTTGGGATGAGCTCATCACATGCTGTCTCTGCCGCTCCTTCCTCCTCAGGGGGAGGGATCCTCACACTCTGCCCCTGCTCCAGCCTGGGATCCCTCCCCCACAGTCCTCAATGAACTTCTCCAACCTGAGTCCTTCCCACAGGCTGGAGTTCTTCACAAACTGCTCCAGGAGCATGGTCCCTCAGGAGCAGCCTGCTCCAGTGTGGTCTACCCATGGGTTCGTGGTCTCCTTCGGGCACAGCCTCCTGCTCCGGTGTGGGGCCCTGCGTGGGCTGCAGGGGGGTGTCTGCTCCCCCATGACCCTCCATGGCTGCAGGGGCACAGCCTTCCCTCTCACCACGGGCTGCAGCGGAATCTCTGCTCCAGTCACCTACTCCCACCTTTCTGCACTGACCTTGGTGTCTGCGTGGTTTCCTTCACATCCCGCTCCTCTCTCCTTCTGCAGTTCTCTTTCTGTTTTCCCCTCTTAAATATGTTATCCCAGAGGCTCTATCACTATTGCTGACTGTCTTGGCCATGGCCTGAGGACGGTCCATCTTGGAGATGAGGAAGCTTCTAGCAGCTCACGAGACACCCTTGTAGCCCTTCCCCCCAGCTACCAAAACCCCATCACACAAACCAAATGCAACATGCCTTCGAGCAGCTTTTGAAGGAATATTATGTGTAAAGTGAAAGTTAAAATGGAAGCTTGCTCTAAGTGAAACCATGGTAGAATCATTCAGTTTTGTTCCTATTTTGAAGACAACAGTGTGAAAAAGGGAGAAAAGGTGAAAGATATGAAAATGGCAGTGGAACAGGGAGATACTTTTTCTGCATCAAGTGAATCACTGTGCTGTTAGAGAAACTGACCTTAAGAGTCAAAACCAGGAGAAAAAAAAAAAAAATTGGAAAAACTCCACACAGAAAGGCAGACCTTGCCCAGGGATGTTAGGAAGTAGCTTGAGGGCTTACTACAGGGAACTATTTTCTTCTGCTTTCTCTTAGATGTGCTCTTCCCACCTTCCATTGCACTATTAAATTCATCATGATACATGGACTTAATGCTTTCTTTTGGTGTTACTTACAGTGCCACTGTGCCTCCTGTCCATCCTGGTTTTGTTTGCTGGTGCTTTTGTGGTGCTCTGCAGTCATTGTGAGCTCCCATAGCACTTCAAGCACGGATCGTGCCAGCAAGGTTTTCTTCAAGCAGTCCAGAATTGCATTGGTCTTCATTGCACATTCCTTCAAAAGTTCTTCCATGTCCTGATGTACTTAAGCCTTTTTTTCAGCCTTAATGTTTTCTAAATGTCTCTGTACCACTGAAATATTACATCAAAAGCAATTAATTATTTTTTTTCTTATATTCTGATAGGTCTGGGATGATTTTCTTCTTAATTAAGAGGTTCTATTCTAAAAAATCTGCCTGTTTTACTTTTTAAATGCTATTAATTCAGTCCTTCTACGTTCATTTTTTTACTGCTTCTCTTTCTTCTCTGGTCACTGACCTTTATATGATATTGACTTGAGTTTCTAATGACATGTAATTTTTTTTTTTTCCTAATCCTTTGTTGAGAAGCTATTGTAAAATAGACCAGCTGGCCCATATAGTACTACATGGAGAACACAGCTAAGTACCCCATGTCTTCTGGTTATTTTATGAATTTACTTGTAATACTTACACCATTATTTCAATAGGAATATGATTATCCTCACAGAATGTTAGTTGGAAGGATGCATCATATGATAGGAATAGGAAGGAAAACATTTACTTCCAGAATCCTGTTGAATCTCCCAGTATTTATGCTTAGATGTGCTTTCCTACTTTAAGCATCGCCTTCCTGCATATTCTAAAGTACCCTGAAAAGTGTGACTTCAGACGTATACATCAACAATACAGTATATTTTTAACAGTCATCAGAGCCAAATGACGCGATTTTACTTTTTTCTTTTTTTTCCAGACATCTTCCACATCACTTGATCTGTGTGCTATTTGTGATCTACCAAGGATGTACAGAAAAAGACACACCAGTGAGAGTTGTCAGTGTATGTATTTAGCATTACTTAAAAATAACTGTTTCCTCTACATGCTCTTATTTATATGGTTTACAGGCTTATAAAAGGAAATAGGGATGGGAAAACAGGATATATGGATGAAAGAATCACTTTCCTGATTCAGACAGTGTAGGATGATGAAAATACTGGACTATATCTAGAAGACTTCTTCACTTGGATCATATAAAATAATCCTCATGCATATGTCACCCTAACTCTCTGTACATGCAAGGATGAAGACAGGCAGAACTAACTGGATCTCTTCGTATGATTTTTTCTAACCATACTTGCTGGTTAGTACAGCGTATGACAGCATGCTAGCAAGTGAGTTGGAGGAGCTCAGATGGATGCTCTTTACAATGCAGGAACCCATTTTTAATTATACTTGTGGAAAGAAAAAAACCATTTACAGAGGTATCCATTGGATTTCAGAGCACTATATGCTAAATGAAAGCCTTACAAAACATTTTTTCTGAGACTGAAATGCATTAATCCATTGATTTTTCCTTTGATCACTAAAAATCAATGGCATCGCTGCTCTGTGTTTTCCGTATACACATTTTGGCCACATCTAATTTTACCCATTTCATTAATGCAGATGGTTCTTTTATGTGAAGTTTAAGTAATTCTGTGATTCAGCTTGTATTTTTTGGTGGCTTATAATGAATGAATTTTGTGATGTAGAGTGTTGTCAATAGAAATGGAACACAGCACGATTATGTCAAATGGCAGCTTCTTTCCAGCTCCCTCTGACATTGTTTCCATTCCCTACTGAAATAAGTCATCGTTAGAGAATAGTTAACACTATGTTCTCTGGCATCTTTCTCTATTTCAGTGTGCCGTCTGTGGAAGTAGTTTTGATTATGCAAGGGTGTTCCACTAGGACTGGACTTTTACTTCATGGTATACATTGCAATCTTTACTGTAAAATAATAGGCCATAGCTGATTCATATAATATCATTTGTGTGTGAAACCAAACTGTTAGGCGGCAGATGAGAGTTATATTTAAATTGTGATATTTCAGCACCTTGTCATGATTTTTAAAAAAATTTTTCTAGGTTTTTTGATTCTAAATTATTCTTGGATAGAAATATAAAGATAATAAAAATAAAGTATGTTTTGAGTTATTTTAATACAATAGTTTAGTTGATCCACTGTAATTATTTTTTCATATTTTGATTTCATTAAAATTTTTAAACCTTTGATATTTTTGTTCCTACTGAACATGAATACTTTTTGAAATTAAAAAAAAATTCCTTTAGCTAAAAAATTATTTTCCCACCAGTTCCAGTGTCAAATTTTTGTTGTGAACATCAGCTGTTATTCACTTTTGTTTTCTGGTATTTAATAATGTTTTTATTTTTTGAAAATATAATTACAATAAAATATTTCCATTATTTTCTCTAGTATTTAATGAAAACAAATGCTTGTTTTTCTAAATGTCTATGAGGTCCATACCTTTTTTTAGTCTATCCAATGGCTATTTCTGTCTATGGGCTCTATCAGCTTCCTTCTCATTGCGCTGAGCTTGTTAATGTACTGCCAAATTCACTCTGCTCTCCTAATAATCTAGAGTAAATGTAGAGAGGAATTCTGATGTTTTGGGGCAACCTTCATTAAATCTAGTTCCCATATTGCTTCTTTTATTTCTAATAACTGAGAACACTATTCAATTTTTCTTAAAAATTAAAAGGAATACAACAAAGCACTAGGCTAGTTTTTCAGCTCAGTATTCAGTATGAATGACATGAAACTGCTCCGTCTTGGAAGCCACCACAGAAAGGGAGTGTCTTAATTCATCCCACATATTTTTCTTCAGGAAGAGAGTAAGTCACTGCAGCTTTTTAACAATGCAGCTCAGCACCCCTTATTAAAGGACTTTTAGACAACTGACCATCTGTTTCTTGTCCATGGCCTTTTATTTGTGAGGGGGAGGGGTGGAGGAAGTGGGGAATAATATGTTCCTGAAAGGGAAGGACTAACAGCTTTAATTCATGTGAAATAAATACAAGAATATCTGTAAACTTTCACAACACTGCTTCACTGTGCTCTCTTCAGTCCCTACAGAATTTCTGTTCTAATTGCATCTAATCCTGGCATAATGTTTTGCAGTATTAGGACATAGCGTGACACACATGCATGCTCTGTTGGCTTATTCATGTCCATCTTCAACATTTCCTGATATAATATCTCAGCTGCAGAGCAGTCTTGCAGATTCTGAATAAAAATCATCATCCCAAACCCTGAGAAGCATTGGTTTTCTATGACATTTCTTTGATTTTTGTAGAATTCTATAATCTTTTCTGAGCATTATTATAAAAGTCCAATACTTGGCCATATAAAGTGGATTGAACAAATGATGAAGGATAAAAAAGTTAAGGAGGAAGAACTTCCCGTGTTGATGCAGGTCATCCTAATACTTTCCTGCACAGCTTCTGCTTTTCTTTTTCCATGTTTGCAGGGTATAAAGTATGCAATGAATCCTGGATTCATAAAGCTGGTTGTACTCCCAAATATTGTTTTAGGGAAAAAAACCCCAAAACTGAAAAATCCAAACTATTTAAAGGATCTGAAGGCAGGCAAATAGAAAAATGGGGGTAGCAAAAGGGGAGAAGTAATTGATAAGTGCTGTTCTTTACAATACCTTTTCAGATCTTCACAGTCTGATGAAATTTAAGATGTTTGCAATATTGTTACTGAAAAACGCCTTCCAATATAGATGTGTTGTTGATTTCTACACAAACCCCCAAAACTTTTACCACGTATTCTGCTATGCTGTCCCAATTTATGTCTCAAAAGAGCTGCTGTTGAGCATAATGCTGAGTATAAAGTTCCCTGAAACATCCCCAGTTTTCTACTTTTTAATGGGTTTTCTTAAGTATTCAAAACTTTTCATCTTCCACAAGTATGATACAATATTTTACTATGCAGTTTAATACAGTGACACTGGGACAACTTCTCCATCTGTTGTAACCTCTTTGCTGCCTTCCCAGGGCACAAGCCCTACAGCTGGAGGGGTATCGTTCTTGGTGATGGAGCTGCTGTGGTCTGAAGTAGCCGCCCTTCTGCTGCCACTTCAGGATCCTCTCCCTCCTGTAGCCTGGGGCCTGGATGAGTGTTTTATACAGGATGTTAATTATGCTTGACTATCTTTTAGTTCACTTCCCTTTGTTTCTCTGGCTTTTTTCGTACCTATATTCATCTTCTCTAACCTCTGTGCATGAGACACCTCCTCATCATGTATGCAAAAAACAACCATTCACTTCCAAACTGACTGCAAAGTAAGTTACTGTACTCAAAATTATAAAGTTGATCTCTTTGGCTATACCATCTGCTCTTACATTTGCATGTGCTTCCTTGTGATTTCCATCAAATCTGCTGATATTAGACTGTATGTTTGATAGAAAAGGGCTTTTGTTTCCCTGAGTGATTTTGATTTTAATTTGAATGTCATGGTTAGAAAACACAGACAGTTTAACTTAGGGACTTTTTGACACTGTGGCTAAAGTTTCAGGTTGTTTCTTTTCTTCTAGAGATTTTTGTGAAAGTTTGGGCAACAGAATCTTGAGACTGTCCTAGCAGACAAGCTCAGGATACAGTAATAAGAAGGGTACTGCCAGCCTAGAATCCTAAATCAGAGACTGGGTACAACATTCTGACCATGAACAATGTGGATAGCTCTATATGACACAGGAGTTATATTTTAAATAATATTTTGGTGGTTATCCACTCCCATAAAAGATATTCTTCTTTTATTCTTACTGGAAATGAGAAAAATGACAGCATTAGTCAGATTCTACAGACTTTTATATTCAAAGCTCCTTTTTCTTTGGGGAGGAAAAACTTGTGAATGATTCTTGATTAGTTTAATTTATAATTTTTGCATTTGCTGTCACTGATGCAAAAGCTTTGAAACCTTAGCATGACACATATTGCAAATCAGAAAATGATACAAAACCAGACAAAAGGAATGTACCAGTGAAAGGCAAAAAGCACTACTGCTAATATAACATAGAGAAAGAGGATAAACTGACAGAGACCACATAAATTTTTCCACAGCAGAACAGGTCATGCAGCTTCTGCTCAAGAGATGCTGTGTCCCTGTGTGGAAAGGAAAATAATCTTGTCTGCCATGTCTGCTAGAGACCAGGAAGTGGGATTGTTTCGTATCTCACTTTTAACTCTAAATCTTCTTTTAATGAGCATTTCAACTTAATGCTAGCTAAAGGTATTTCATTGCATATTCTGGCAGGAACATCTAGGTTCTGGTTTTATTGCCCCTAATATTTTCCTCATATTTAGTGTCTAGTAGAGCTTTAAGGAATGTTTGGGAGGTTAGCAGATAAGTATAAGGCTCTGTTGACTGGGGCCAAAAGCATACCTGCAATATCATGTTAAACTGAAGTCTTAGAAATAACAGTCCTGCCACTTGATCAATTTTAGATCTCAGGACAAAAATTTGAACAAATTAAAATTTTACATTTATGCTCTAGATTTTTAGACTATTAAAGGTAACTTCTTAAAACTTTCCCTATAATGCACAGGAAGGAGTCAACTAAGATAACTTTGATTATTCTGGAACTTTCTTAAACCAAATGGTATTTTATCAGCATGCAACTTAACTGCACCACAGAGAAAACAGTTACCTGGCCAGTGTGTATTTTACATGAAAATAATAGATAAAGAACTGTGATTGAGTTGAACTTGTATTATAAACTCTATTATGGACTGGGCTGCTCAGATTAAGCTGCAGTCCATGATAGCTCTCAGTCCCTTTAAACAAACTTTGTAGATACTATAGAGATCGGCCAAACTTTTTCTTAGAAAGTATCCTGGATAGCAGGTACTGATCCTAGATATGAAGACTGAGCCTATTCCAAGCGCACTCTGGTCAGTATGTTAGGTCTCTGAGACATTAAATCTTCAAAGGCATGGGTTGTTGTTCCTGATCAATTCCAGTAAAGGGAATTAACGGCAAAAAGGAAGCGCTGGACTCCTTTAATAAGGATTTCTCAGTTGTCCTTGGGTGAAAGGGAAGCTCAAGGGTTTCATATGAGATTCTCATACATCAATTCACCCCATGGATTATACAGTGGTGTGTGGCTCTTTCGGCAACAGTATGGGGACTGCCTAGAAGCACTGGAAAGTACAGGAGAAACATTTTTCCTGATGCAGTTACACCATATCATATGATTGACCTCAAGCTCTCTGGAGCAAAGCTCTTTGCACTTCACTGTCCTTCTTTCATGGGAGGGAGCACCGTAGCCCACTGATATATTCACTTGAAATGCAGCTATCTCATTCTTATTCTAGGCAATTAGCTGTGATAGGTGACATGGAAGGACAAGATGCAATAACTTTAATGAATACTTTCTCAGATAGAAAGGTTCTCAGGCCCGAAGTGATCATTATGATAATCTATTCTGAACTTACGTAAAGCACAGGACACAATATTTCATTCAGAGAATCCTACAATAAGACCAATACTTAGCAACAGCTTTAACGATATGTCAAAACTTAGAATTTCTTAAGGATATTCAGCCCTCTAAGTTCAGAATAAGCACATATAAGATTCTCAAAGTGTGCTGTTATATTTTAGCAACAGATTTTCTTTTTATATTCTAATTGACGCTGGCATATGCTGCTGGCACTTTGAATAGCATTGCCTTCCATATCATTCAAGCCTGGCAAAGAAAAATACCACTCTATTCCTTCTCATATCAGTCAGTTTTTAGAATTCTTTTTCTTCAATAGATAATAAATAATGTACATACATTTAATAAGAATTATGTCCTGAACAGGTGCAAATAATAGCTAATTAAACAAATCTTTTGCTTAATTAGTCAGTACTTGCCCATGTAAGGTCTGGAAGATAGTAAGGGTGGACATTCACATGTCTGACAGAGATAGAATACCTTCTTAACCTAAAGTCTGGAAAAAATAAAAAGATAATACATGTTATTTCCATGCATCTTATGATACTAACTTTTAAAAAGATAAGCTTCACTGATAATTCTTTTGTTTTGTTCAAGACAGTGGTATTGTATCTCTCATTTAAGAAGTAAGATTCTTTGTCCTGGTTTGGATCTTTCCATTCCCTGTGTCATGACTGCCTTCAATCTCTGGAAGAATTGTTTTGAATTAAAGTTGACACTGAAGTCATTTGTCTTTACAAATATAAAAGTCCCTTCTTTCCTCTTACATCAAGTATCTGCCCAGAGAGCATTTGCCGTTTGGGTTTTGTGGGTAGGATACAACATATGTGCAATTAATTAGCTACTTTTGTCAAAAGAAGAATATTTAATCATAAAGGCAAAAGGCTTTTGTTCTCTGCAGAAAACAAGTCCTGCTAAATGAAGCTGCCCCTTCCCTTACCACATCATACACCAGTTTAAGATGTGTCTTTCCAAATTATTAATAGAATAGTAATTAAGGTGAGAAACCCTGAGTTTTAGAATGATTCAAGGAAAGATAATGATGTCTGTAACACCGTACTGCATTATCAGAGGGCTGGAGCATGTCTGCTATGAAGACAGGTTGAGAGAGTTGGGCTTGTTCAGCCTGGAGAAGAGAAGGCTCCGGGGAGACCTTATAGCACTTTCCAGTACCTGAAAGGGCCTACAAGAATGCTGGAGGGGGACTTTTTACAGTGGCTTGTAGTGACAGAACAAGGGGTAATGGGTTTAAATTGAAAACAAATACATTTAGATTAGACGTTAGGAAAAAATTCTTCCCGTTGAAGATGGTGAGGCACTGGAACAGGTTGCCCAGAGAAGGTGTGGATGACCCATTCCTGGAAGTGTTCAAGGCCAGGCTGGATGAGGCTTTGAGCAACTTGGTCTAGTGGAAGGTGTCCCTGCCCATGGCAGGGGGGTTGGAACTTGTTGATCTTTAAGATCCTTTTCAACTAAAACTTTTCTATGATTCTACGATTCTATGATTATAGCACATTTGCTCTACATTACCTATATCATTCTCATTTTCACCTTGACTTTTTTATGGCTTGCCCCTTCTCAGATCTCTCAAATTGCATACTTCATGTGTTATGTTCTGTTAAACTCTCTTTTCTCCATACAAGTCTAATCCTAAATCTATCCACAGAAATAGGTATATCCTGTTGACTTATATTACCCTTTCAACCCTTAACCTTCTTTGTTTACTACCCTTGTTGGCCTTGTATGTCCTTCCATCTTCTTCACCTTAAATTTACGACCTTATGGTCATCCAAATCCTTCTCTTTAAATACAACATTTCTTTTTTCCCATTTTTTACTTTAATTTTTAGGTTTCTTCTGGAAACTCAGTATCTAGCTTTTGTTGGTGAAATTCTTGTAAAAGTAATTTTCTATTTTGCACATTCTTACTGTTGTGCTTGGCCTTCATATGTACATCATATGATGAACTAAATTCTTAAAACAGGTGCCTACATGCTTGCTCCTCAGAAAACTATGAATGTAAATAGCACAGCCTCATATTCATAACGCTAAATTGTCTGCTACTCTCAGTGAGAGTACTAGGCTTCAGATACCAAAACCAAGATTCATTTCATCAACATTCAGCCAAAAGTCCTGTGTCAAGATTAAGCCAATCACCTAAACTCCATCTGTAGTCACTGAAGAGATAAGATTACTTCATCCTAAAATAGATGGTGACTGAGAGAAGTTTGTGTCTTATTTCCTTTAGTAAGGAAAATCAGAAGACACTAGTGTTTAGTTGAAATGAGACATTTTCTTGCTAGTTAGAAAATCTAGGTGAAAGGAATCCCATTCCTCATGCAGAAAAAAAGAAAACATTTCACTTAATTATAATTCTTAACCTTAAATGATTTGCACACTTTGTTTTGTCTTTTTCAGAATTTGTTCTACTCTACCAATGCATATTGAAATCAATATTAATGTCAATACTTCAGCTAGCATATATCACCTTCTCTGTGCAGAGCAAATATTACTAAATGAACAAAGCTATTTCACAGTGTAAATCTTGAAGATTTTTCATGCTCTATGAATTTATATACAGTCAGTAATGCAAGTTTAAGAGCAGATCTTAATAGAAAAAATATCCTTGACATCCCCTCTGCCTCATGCAAGAGTTCAGTAGCATCCTTTTCTATAGCCTGAGCATTCTTTAATAGTCATAAACAAATTCATAACAGACCTTGCAAAGCAGCATGTGTATATGAAAGGGGACCCAGTTTACTTCTCATACTTAGCAAAGATATTGAAATCCTGTTCAGCATACAAGATTTTGTCAATTTTTGCAAAGAGCAAAACACCTGTAGATTTTTCTGTTACACATCATTGAAGAGTGTTTAAAGCACAAAACTTTTGTGAATATTTGTATAATGAGACTGAGTACAGTGCTGGTAATTTTAAGACAAGAAACTGTTAGTGAAACCTGATTTTCAGTGCTTAAATTCAAGACTGCTCGGTATTGTTTTCTACATGTGTTCCTTGTAGAATTGTGACTTTGCTGCTGAGAAGGCTGCATTTAAAATGCATGAGAGACAGCTGTAATACCTTCTGTACTGTAGGTAATCCTGATAAACAGGCTTCTTACCCTGACAGATAAGTAGATAAACAGAATAAGAAGCTAACATTAGTTTTGTGTCATGGTAACTTCTTTCTTATCTAAAACCCCAATTATTATATCTGATGCTCATAACATCATGAGTTTATCATGGAAATACAAGACTAGAACTAAACTTAAAAGAGAATTAATATGCAGAGAGATAAAATGCAAAAGATAAACAATCTTTAAAGAATCTTGATATTTTGAAGAGACAAACTGGCATTTAAGTTGGGAAGCCAGAAGTAGGGATACTGGATGGATTGAAAACCTGCTGTCCCCTTCATTGGCAATGACTAATAATGTGCATACCTTGGCATACGATGGTAGCTGGGCAATGCCTGTGCCCACAATTCCATTAAGTATATCGCTGCGCCCAGGGTTGAATGGCAAAGCTTAGAGCCTCACAGCTCCCTGTAGCTCATCGCTGAATTGAGCTCCTCCCGGGTTGTGCAAGAAAGCTGGGTTCTGAGGAGGTCTTGGAGGGGAAGACTCAGGGGTCAGAGGTGCAGTTGGCAAGATGATGGAAGACTCTGTTTAACATCTTGGACTGGGAATATCAAAAACTTTGCATGGAAAAGTAAATAAACCCCATTTTGCCCAACTCTGTGTGACTCCACTAATGAAGCTCCACAGCTGAAACAAGTGGCTGGAAAAGGAAGGTTGAAGAACTGGGATTTCTGTTAAATATATCTAAAAAAGACTAAAAAGGTGGCTGGGAGGAATAACTCCCTCTTGGAGAAAAAAAATGGGTCATGTATATAGAGCATTCACAGGTTGTTTTGCCTTGGTCTGAAACAGTAGGAACTTTAGGATTGTATTTTCAAAGTTTCCCAACTTTAAGAGGTCTGTCTACATTACAAAATACTTTGGCTAGACAAATAGTGGATTTGATAGCAAATGCTCTGTGATACTCAGTGGAATACCTGTTTTGGCCACCAGCCTCAACTTTGAAGATTAAATAATGCTGATCACCTCTCCGGAGTGATTTGACAATTTATCTTAGTTAATTGGGCTTCAGTTCAGGTTGAGGGATTTTGTTTGGCCTACCGCCCATTTAGACAAGAGAAGCCAACAAAATATCATTTAGAAATAAATGTACAGACTCCAATTTAGCTTTTGTGGGGGTCATACATGATTTGTTTTGACTTAGCTTCAGTTTCTCCTAATTTTACTTTAAAAACTGATGTAAAAATAACATTCAAACTTTCACGGAGAAACTTTTAAAAGAGACATCTAGAGATTTTCCGTTACTTTTGGAGGAGGACTTAAATGTTTGGGAATATTTTATATAAATAACACTTTCTCCCCTGTTCCAAAGGTGTTTCATAGGAAATTTTCTATGCTGACATATTTTTTAAAATTTTACCTACATTAATATATCCTTGAACATACACTTTAATGCAATCCTCCTTCCTTCCTCTTTCCATTACTCCTCCCAGTATCTCCAAACATAAACAGTAACAACAGTGAAAAATAATTTGCTCTACTATTGTCTCTGTTTCTTCCAATGGTGATATTTAAAACTTGTGAGCAAATTAATGTCTTTATGAAGATGTAGGCTACTACTTCCCAAGATGATCTGCAGAATCCTATTGATAACTGAGGGTTTCCAGCTAAGAGTTTGATGATAGACGTGAATGATGATTTGCAGGAATTTTTGAGCAATGACAGTGGTTATAATTAAGAAGTTGTGGAAACACTGGAAAACTATGTGTAACAATGACTGGTCAATCTTTGTCCATTTGCAGTGGAAAATGAGGTTTGGAAACTACCTTAATTTGTGTTTACCGCAGGAAATTACAGCTTTTCCTTGTGGGACTTGTACTGTAGCTTTGCAACCTCATGCAGGCTCCTCTGCCAGATTTCACATTCACTTCAAGTATTACTAGGTTCCACTTATTGTCAAGGCAGTGCTGGACCAGAGGTATCATGGTCAAAAGAAAAATCATAATGTCCCAGGCAGTGTAAATAGCTCTTAAAATTCAAGACCAGATTGTCCTTCTGCAACACTAATCTGAGACACCTTTGGCCTTCTGCTGAGGAAAGCAGAGTGCCCATGAATTACAGCATGTCCAGCTGGACCACTGGTGCCCAGAAGCTCTGAAAAGCCAGGCTCTTCCAGATATGACCTGTAGCAAAACAGGAGCTTAAGGTTAAAGTTAGATTTTTAAAGTAATTAAAATATTCTTATATTTTAAATATTCTTATATTAAAATATTCTTATATTAAAA
>NW_010227512.1:52611-78106 GCF_000690775.1 Eurypyga helias | reverse complement strand
TGATATGACAAGAGCTGTGAAATACTCCCTGTTCAATCTGCACACTCTGGGCAAGGTCCATTAGCCAAGCAGGGTGGCACGTGCTTGTTTGTGACATTGTGAGCCTTGAATCTGGTGGTTCCCTCATGGTGTATCCCAGTGGAGCCTCATTGAAACAGGGTGTGATGTCCCCAAAATACAACAGCACTGTTAGATGTAGCCCAGTGGTGGACAGTTAACTATTGGCAAGATTATCAAGGTCTCGCAGAGGGCATCTGCCCTGGGAAAATGAGACGAGGATTCAAAGTGACGTGTGATAAGTAGACAAGAAGAATCAGATGGTGACTTTATGTCAGTCTCTGTGGTAGGGTGGAGTCGAACAAGGGGTGATTTCTGGAAGGAGTCAGCATTGCAACCATGTTTTTATATGCAAAATGAAGGCCGAGGTAATGGTAATGTGACGCTGAACAGCCTGTGTCTGATGCGCGTCGGGTTGGGAGCGATGGGGTGCCAACGTGAAGGATGGTACTGGAAATACAATGTTTAGATGTTCAGTGGGGATATGACTGTTTTGCGAGCAGATGGTTATCTAACGATCAAAGGTGAAGCATGGTTTGAGATATGGGAATTATGCATGGAAGAGCTAATATGTTGTGCCCTGTTTCCTTTTTATGGGAACAGGTTACCTTTCCTGCATGAAACAACATATTACGAGCATACTAGATATTCTGCTGAAATACAGTCTTAGTTTGTGTTCTTTTCAGAATCCTCTTGTCTTTAATACTGGCTGCCTTAAGCCTCAAACTATATTCCTTGGAAGGAGAGAAAAACAGGGAATATATTTAGAAATACTTAAATATAACTTCAAATAGTTTTCCCATTCGTTAAAAGTTTGCTTGACCCAAAATGTCAGGACCCACCAGTGTGAAAAGCAAGAGATGAATATCTCTTGTATCACCTTTCCACTGGTATAAGCCCCGACTTCGAGCCTGCTGGGGCAGGAGGTGTCTGGAGTTAATCCTGTAACTGCAACTGCTTCTTGCAACTCGGCCTCGGTGTATTTTGAGATTTAAATCCACAATTGAGGAGGAAGGAGGGAACATTCACGATGATTTTTTTCCACAGCAGCTGTTTGAAACTGTTAACATGTCTGTACCTTTAAAAGTAAATCCTGGAGGAGAGACTGAGAGGCAGATTGCATTTCCAATGTTGGGAAGCACACAATAAATGTAGTTAAATTCAGAGGTTTCTTAGATAAATGTCATTGATAATTGAGAGAAGAGGGAAAAGCGTGTAAAGAGATTTGCATACGCACTTCTGGCTTTCCTTGGAATCATGGTGCACCTGATGAACACATTAAAAATACACTTGTGTGCAAAACACGGTTGCCTAGCCATCAATACAAAAGAGAAGTTGTATCTGCAAATAATCTCATCAAGGAAAGTTAGAGAACACACCTTTGGTTAACCAGACACATCTACCAGTTACGATTTAGGAAACTGTCTGAAAATACAGCTCTGTTTTTGAAATTAAGTTAAAAGTAGTGGTTTTAGAATCCCATATTTAATTTGTTAGAAATGTTACGAAGGCTGCACGCAACTTTTGCGCTTTTGCAGTTGACTGGGACTGGTGAGGTGTGACTGAGTGGGATACGCTGTGTGTCATCTAGCCTGTTGGTGGGAAAAGATCATTTTCGTTCCTTAATCTTGAGTATCATGAGGAGTAACTTTTTGAAGGATGTGCCCGAAAATCGGAAGGGAAGACGCATAGACAGATTGCACACTAATTTTTTACTGATTGCTGTCATTTTTTTCGAAGTTTTTGTACATAAGGTTCTTATTGTCCATGTAGAAAAGGGGAGGTAGAATCAATTTCCTCTTTAACATATTGATAAACAACTCCAGATATAGTGGTAAGGGGAGGAGGAAACTACATTTACCTTTCTGTGACCTATATAGGAATGCTGGAAAAATTAATTCCAGAATATTATGGCGACATTCCTTTAAGTTGTGGATATGATTTACATAGTAGGTCTTCTTGAGCCGTCCAGCTTCTTTCATCTTGATACTGTAAATTGCTTTCATTCCTCCTCCCTCCCCCCCGCCCCCCCAATCTGTATGCTTGAGGTATTGTTGTGATAAATTATGGAGGTACAGAACTGAAAATGGTGTGTAGATTGTCTAAGAAATTGAGTGCAGTCAGCCTTCAAAGTGGTGGATGATGTGCTAAAACAGCTACCTTCCCCTGGTCAGGTCGCACATGTCGTCAATGAGCAGCTGCTTTTAACTTTGCCTTTTGCCCAGAGCACTGAGAGCAGCTGGATTTATTGAATTAATAACTGCTCCATTTGGGGTGTTTTGTTTTCCCATGACCGTGAAATCTGGCTATAATGTTAGCAGAGTGTAAGACAGGTCTCCTTCACCAAAAAAGGTGGTGTCTTTTGTGTTATTATATAGTGCTTAATCCGTAAGGCAGAAAATAATTGGGAACTGTATCCACAGTTTAAAGGAATGTCACCATAATATTCTGGAATTAATTTTTCCAGCAAGCAGAGTTAAGGAGAAAGGAGAGAAGCACATAAAAATGGAGTAGGTGACACACACATGTTGAGTGTGGTTTTGAGGGCAATTGTACCAGTCCTCAAATTAATCTCTTCGGTTCCAATGCTTAGTAGTGGCCTCATTAAATCACCTGATGCATTCTATACGCGTTACAATGTGAGGGGTAGCGGTCGAATAAAGAGTTTCTGTGCTTTGGACCAGTTTTTTTCCTTCTCAAGGCTCTGGATTTCATGAGGCTGGCTGAGAAACAGTGGCAGTGTGTTATGCAGATGGCGATGAGTGCACCAGCGGCCTCTGGTTCCTCTGACCACACAGGCGTGGGGGACGTGCCCTACTGCAGAGCTCTGGGGCAATCGCGCTCAACAGGCTTTAGTCTGGGGTTACTTTATGTAGGGCTCACTCATTTTCTAGAAACAACACATGAGGTAACACCTTCAGGTTTTATCAGTCATGGCACATGTTAGTCATTCTCATGTCATGGTTAGTCTGAAAGTGTTGGAGTTACCTTATTGCTTCTAAAAGTAATACCTATGGGTGTAGTTATTTAGATGTGATCCTGGGATAGCAAAAAAGAAGACAGAGGTGGAGTTATTGGGAACATGCATCGGCATATGGTACCTCTTATGTGCCCTAGTTATTGCAAGTGGAACCTGGTATCAAGTCCTGATCCCATGTCTTCCTGAGCATGTAAAAGGGTGAAGTCCTGATGCATTTTAGGCCTTGCTGACTTAGCTTCTTGCAAAAGGATGGCACGAGATGAGGAAAAATGGGATTGAAAGCCAAGCTGCCATGTCTAACCACAGCTCTGCTCATTAGCTAATCATAAACTGTGTCCATCAAAGAAGTGTGTAGCTACTGTATCCCTGGTGGAGGCTATTTAGGTCTTCGGCCTCCTGAGACTCTCCAGGAAAACGTGGAAGAGACCTGATCCACTAGAGCTAAGGAGCTGCATCCCATTTGTAAATGCTCACCAGTCCTTGTCATACGTAGTCTCCTGAGGGCTGGCATAGGTATGTGATTCTCCCTTGATGAAATCTAAGGATTTACCAAAACAGTGTAATCTCCTAAATAGCTGTGCTTTACTTTTTAGTTTACTCATGTTTATTATGTGGGGTTTTTGTCTCTGGAGTTTAAGAGTTCTGCAAATAGACTTAAAAAATAATTATTTTTGTTTATATTATATGTATCAATTTATGTCTTTATTGTGGAAATGACTGCCCCAGTAATTTAAACATGTGCCACTCTTAGGAGTAGAGAAAGTCATTTTGCCCAACCACTTCTCCAATTGCTGCACAGGTAGTTTAAAAAAAAAAAAAAAAAGCACTTTGCACAGACTATCTCAAAAATCTTGCTCCAATGGCTAGATAATTTCAGAAATGGGGCATATCTCAAATATTAATTTGTGCCATGTCTGTCTTTCAGTTGCTTTTTAATTGTCAGAGAATATCAGTATGATTCCAGGATGTTTCCTCCAGAAAGTCAGAGTTCAAATGGGAAAAGAGGCAATTTTTTCAGAAAGCAGCTCTTTGATCTACAAAACAAGTACCAAAAAACTTGAGAGGGGTTAAGATGAGAGAACACATCATGTCTCCTTGTTTTGTGTGTACTTCTTTGTAAAGAAACATTTCCATCCTCAGCTCTGGCTTTGTACAGAAAGCCACCTTTTCTTTAGGCTTGACATTTCAGGGCTAAAGAAGTCCTGTGCCTCCTCACCCAGAACTTGTTTTACTCTTTGTTTTTTCTTCAGAGTATATGGTATGTACTTAAAAGAGACAGAGCGTACCCGGGAGTGGTGTATTCTGCAGATCAGCACCTTCAGCCTGTGTTCAGGCAGGAAGAAATGCCTAGTTAGTGTCTGACTGTGGGGTTGTTTTCAGGTTTTCCATCAAAGAATCATATTTAAGAAGGTAATTCTGGAACGTGATGCTGAACTGCTCTGATGACGAGACGAGATCACCTCTCGTCATCATCTGTGGTGGTCAGCTTGCTCTTCTGCAGATGTCGTAACTTCTGTGATGGATGTAGCAAGGCTACTACAGCTGTTGCCTTCACAGTTTGGATCCATCTCCAGAGCAGCTCCGGTCCTGCACACTGAGTGAGGAGAGGGAGAGTTGAGAGAACAAGACGTGTTTGTATCATTAAAAGCTGAATTATAAAGCATGGAGCGGGATTTGGAGTAAGGAAGGGATTTTGAATGCTAGCATTTTCTAATTAAAGAGCAGTTACTTGTGTAGAATCATTTGGAAAAAGACTTTTTTTGGGAGACACCAATGCACTGGCTATTAGGATATTTCTGTGGAAAGTGGAAGGCTGAAGTTCAAGTCCAGTTCTGAATTAGGCCCTTGAGGGTAGTCTTATAGTGCTAAGGTAAACATTTAAAGCACTGAGCTATTCTGGATAAATTTTCTCTTCCTCTCCCCTCTTTTAACCCTGGCCTTTTTCTCCTTCCAAAATTTCCATCTGGGAGGTGAGAACCCTTTCCTGAATGAAACGTAATAGGAAAGCTGTCTTCCTCTCCCCCCCCAGAAAGTTACAGGCTTTATAAACTTCTGTTTAATTAAAAAAAAAAAAAGAAGCTCCAAATTTTTCATTAAATCTCCCATAGCCTCCCCCTACTTATTCTCTAGAACATACTCATCGCAACCTTTCTTTCTTTATGTCCACAGGGCTCCTTTTCGCAACTCCCACATTCCACACACTGTGGTTTTCCACCACATTGGCTTCCAGCTCCAGTGGCTTCTCCTCACCTGCAGTGGGAAGAGTAGCAAGGAGCATGGGAAGTGCTGGTGATGCTCTTCTTCCAGCTGCAGTACTTGGTGGCAGCTCTTGGAGAGAAAATTTGCGAAGTGGTTCCAGGTTGCACTTGCCCTGGTTTTGCACCCTTCCTGGCTTTTGTGGGGGCCAGAGTGAGCTCAGTAAGGAGAAATCTTTGGAGTTTTCACTCTCAAAACTGAAAGCTGTTTTTACTGAGCCTGTACTAAATGTGATTTTCTTTATTTTTCCTCACAAAATTTTACAGCTTGGCCAACTGTGAAGGTATTTTTGAGGAAGTGGTAACAAGCCATCCCTGCCTAGAGAGGCATTCTTTTTTTTCAAAGACGAAAGGAAAGATCTTCAGATAATTTCCAGAGTACCAACTTTAGTGTGGAAAGTGTTATCCTTGCGAGTTGATTCTGCAAAATAATAAGCAACTTGAAAAGCACGTCTTGTAATAAGGAGGATGTGGTGGCTTTGGGAATGGGCTGAACTCTTTGCCCCACCAATGAGAACTTTTGCCATTTATCATAGGTCTATTGGACACGAGCTTCACAGTGGAAATCCAGCAAAAAGAAATGTGAGAGATTGATTACCTAAAAAAAATCAGTGTGTCTGTGTGCTAGATCAAAATTGCTGGTAATAAAAAGCAGTAGCAATAGGTACATGTCAACAGATGCAGAAATGTATTCTGCTAAACCCTAAGAACTTTGAAAACACAAGTTTTTCTGTTTTGCCTATGTAGAACAATCTGCCCTGAAGAGCAGGCTTTGAATTTAAATTTTCTCTCCCTCTTAAATTTTTCACAATTCCTAGACCCAGACTGCTCAGCTAGTTTTAGTTTCCCCTTTGATCTCAGTCAAGATAGGGAATCCAGAAACAGGTGTCTTTTAATATAACAAAAAATGTGCATAGTTATCTAAAGGATTGACATTCTAAGGGGATCTTTACACTGCTTTTAATTTTCTGTACTCTGTTTTCTCTTCTCTGTCAGGCTGCAAACCTCAATTTGACTGGGCAGAATGGTAAATGGCAAAAATATTGGCCAGGTTCCTTCTGCAGCCAAGCAGCCATACAGGGATACTGAAATCCTGCAAGGACTTGGCACCTCTCTGTACTCTCAGTCTTCTGGGGTGGGAGAAAACATAAATCTCACAAGAACTTTTGTCCTGACTTACCGAGACAGCACAAACAGGAAAAAGCTGTGGTGGTTTGGGAGAGCCTCATGTATTGAGACTGAGTTTCAGATCCAGCACTGGCTGATCCTGCCTTGACTAATGGATGTCACAAAATGCTTGTTCATTTGGGACTGAAGCAAATTGACTATTAAGTCCAGTGTAACCTAAATATGGACTCCATAGAAAAACAGAAAAAGAGGTTTGAGTTGGAAGGGACCTTAAAATCATCTAGTTCCAACCCCCCTGCCATGGGCAGGGACACCTTCCACTAGACCATGTTCCTCCAAGCCTCATCCAGCCTGGTCTTTAAGTCAACCTATGATTGATCCCTAAAATTGCTGTGGACTTTTAAACTCTGATAGCATTGATAAAGCATGGGGGAGCTCAGCTCCTTCAGTTTGTGGTGTTCTGTGTCTTGCCAATACTGCCTTTAGCTGAATGAATTGCTAATCTGAGCAGAAGCCAAGAAAGTGATTTAAGTCAAAATTGCTGACCCTGTCTCTTCTGTAGTTTTACCTTCTCATATTTCCATAATAGTGCTTGATAATTTTTTTTCTCTAATTTTAGCATAATGCTTGGACTAGGTAGGATGCTTTGCATAGTAATTAACAGCTGATTTTCATGGCACCAAGTAGATAATTTTTAACTATATTATCCCCACTGAAATAAACCAAACCAGCATCCTTCAACAGTCATTTTGTGCAAGGGAATGTGCATTCATCTGGTCTGCTTGTGTTCTCTCCCTAGTTTGATGCTTTGTAGGAAAAAAGGGCACCTAAAATTGTTTTAATCCTTTACAGTTACATTAAAATGATGTGGCTGTCCAGCTGATAAATTGACTCCATTGTATCTGTTCTAAATTTATATAGATAGCAAAGTTCTGCACGGTCATAAATGATTTATCTTTTGTATTTGGGGTAGAGTCATAATCATTCACTCTTTTTCAAGTCCAGTTTGGCAACTTTATCTCACTTGCAGTTTGCATTTCTGAAAGTGGAAATATATTCTGCAGCTTTTGATGTGTTGATTGGTAAGAAGGTAAAGACAGCTGCACACACGTCTCCAGAGACTCAGCTCAATGGCTAAATGAAGACCTCTAGTGCTTTCTTGTTAGCCTGGATAGATCTACATCCAGATGAACCACAATTAGTCAATAGTGAAGGCTATAGGTTCATGTGATCAGAAGCCACAAATCAGTTTTCCCTAGGACTTAGTTATTGGCAGGTAGCGCCTTAGGCTATGCCTTGCTGCCGCTTGCCTGACTGTAATTTTTCCCCTAGTGAAGTTTTTAAAGTCACATACTGCGACGGGAGCGGTGGTCTCCTGACAGCAAGGCTGTCACTAGGCCTGTCAAATATCAATTGCTTATCAAACAAATTGTCTGCTACTTTAATATACCTGCCCCCTCGCTATTAACAAAGCTTAAAATGCTGCTGGTTTCTGTACCGCCGTCTCCGCTCTTGGTACCTCTCTGCTTACCCGCATACCCCATTATACTGACGTGGCGCGGGCCAAATCCTTCCGTCCTGTGACACTGATGGAAACACACCCAAAAAGATTTATAGCCCAGGTGACTGCGTGTTGTTGGGTACTTGTAAAACTGCACCAGTAAAGCAGGAAGGAGCCCTAATTCTTGCTGGAACCTAAACCTTGGTCCAAAGTGGTTTTATTTTGGAAGGTTGGGTTAACCTATTTATTTCCTTGGCTCGCCTCACCTTGTACACAACCTTGCATTTGGTTTTGAGCAAGATTAGAAGCAATAAATTGTGAGGAACTTTTGTCTTTTAGGGAACTTGGGGGGGTAGTGGGGTGTGAAGCCACACAAATGCTCACAAGTGAAAGATAAATTTGATTCCCCAATTTTATGGGTAGCTAAAACGAGTCTCAGAGAAGCTGTGTCACTTCTGAGTTGCAGCGTTGCAGACGGAGCCCAAAGGTTTTATCATCTGCCCCTATTTGTAGTTACCAGCCAGTCTGTCTCCTCTGCAGACGATTTACATGCCAAAGTGCCATCCGCCGTGGCTTCTGGGCAGCCCACTAGTTGAATCAAATCACACCTTTCTCATTGCTGCTCTGCAAATAAAGGAAAAATTAAGGCCGGTGGAAGTAAAAGTAATTCTTCAATGAACTGAGCATATAAAACGTGCTTTAAAATTTCCAGCACCCTGCAGTGATGGTGATTAGTTAAAGAAACACCACAGCCTTGTTACTATCACATCTTTTAAAACCTTTTTACATTACACAAAGATGGTCTAAGAAATTAATTAAAATGTTGGACAATAACATAATCAGGGATATCTATATTTGCAGTCTTTTCTCTGTGCTTGCATACATCTTTTATCTGTCAAGTACAGCAAATAGCTAATTAGCCCCCTTTTAAGTGCTTCACTGCTTATATTGGAGCTATAGTCATGCCCTAGTGGGATGGTTTCCAGGAAACCTGATACACATTCTTGGCTGAAAGAGCATATGCCTATTCGTAGGTTGTTAAGAAACTGGTAGAGATTAAAAAACGCTCTTTTAAAAAATTCTGTTGTTTGTGGTCCTCAGGACACGTCTGACCTGTTGGCATTTTAAAGACAGGCAAGGCAAAATCCAGAGTCCCTGTTTGGCTCCTCAAGAGCAAAATTCTTGCCAGTGTCGATCAGAAGGTTACTAAATATGGGCTGCAGGATACCACCTAATGTGTTCCCTAAAAGGTCATTTTTTAGTATGATTGATATGACTCATTCGTTTTCGGCTTGGGCAAAAGCCCAGCATAGTCAGAAATGAACTATTATACACTTATTTTGACAAACTGCCCTAAAATTATTAGCAAGTTAGTGTGTTACACCACCGCGCATTAGTATTAAAGTAGTAAATCTGACAAATAACCAAATCACCTTAATTTTAGATAGTGATCAAGAAAAATGAACTTACAGATTAAAGTGTTGTTGGGAAATTTCCACCCCCTCCTCTTACTGCGTGAAAATCTTTACGACAGAAAGGCCTCATTGAGGGTTACTATAACATAGAATGTCACATGCCATCTCACGCTGACCACAAAAATAACTCAAGGCGCCACTCTGCTGCAATTAGCAGCTGTAAGATTATGATGTTTTGACACAGGTGAGGCAAAAACTTCCAAGGACAGAGAGAAGATATGAGTTACACAACTATTTCCTCAAAAAAATACCATATATTATTTATATACCAGAAGTGTAATAAGAAAGGACTTTTTTTTTTTTTCCCAGACAACTGAAACTAAGTTCTGCCACCAATTAATTTGCAATGTGACAGCAGAGTTTGACCACTCTTATTTAAGGATTTCTACTAGTTTACTTGCTTCTGAGCAAATATGCTTGTGCCCGCTGCTCTGCCCCATCAAAGGTATCAATTATGGTACAAGATGATTAAATACTTCCTTTGTTTATGTCCCACTATGTCCTATAATTATGAGGTAGACTCTATCCCGCTTTATTCCCCAAGTAACATTTTACTCCAAGTGGCATGGCTGAAGATACACCAGGCTATTTAAGTAGTAGAATATTGTGTATATGGAAATAATAATCACATAGCTCTATGTTTTATTGGCCTGGGGAAAGGGCCTCTTACAGATATCAGGCAAGTATTTGCTATGATACTTGTTTGAGATGTGACTAGTGTATAGACTACACAACTTTTTAAAATGTAACTTGGGACCTGGTCATTATTTTTAAAAAAATGTATAAAAAGGCATTTTTATAAGCCTCATTCTTCTTTTCTGTGCAAGTCTTGCTTGCAAGACTTAGCATTTACCTGATATAGACTCCTATGATCTCTTCTCTAACATTTAAGTAATTTGTTTGTTGGCTTTCAAAAAAGCTGGAATTTGCAGCTACAGTAAAAAGAACATGGGGCTAACATAACAAGATGAGTTACCTCCATAGTAACTTATTCCTATCTAGGACCACTTCCATGGTGCGTAAAGACAAATTTTGTTTCGGCTTGTCCTGCCCCACAGATTTCCACAGGATGTTTAGGTCTGTTGAGTTCTGTAGGAATAGAAACCCCCATGCTGGAGATGTGTCCCTGGGAGGGAGGTTCCTGGGTACAGGGGCTCTGTCACCCATATCCAGCGCTTGAGGCTCAAGAGGCCTGGATCTGGTCTGAGCTTTCTGTATGCGGTTTGCTTGGCCAAAAGGGAGGGTGAGATCACAATCCTGAAGCCTCGGACTTGGGGAGGTTCGTAGGAGGGAGGGCATCCTCGTGGGACTCCTCAACATAAAGTAAGTCAGGTGCTCACTGGGGACAGGGGATGGAGCCAGAACATTAAAACCCCACTCACCACCACTACCAGTGAATTGAGTTGTTCTAAACTTAGTCTTTAGTTTGAAAGTTTTGCTGAACTTTCCTGATTAGCAGAAAAGGCTGAAAAAATGAAAACCTCAGGCCCAGAAATATGATGTTGGGTGGCAAAGTGGGAGATGATGGCCAGACTGGATGACTACAGGCTGAATTTTTGATTTCTAAAAAAGGGATGACAACAGTCCTTTGCCTCACAGAAGTGTCATGTGTTTAGGTATGCTAATACCTTTGAGGTGCTTGTGTTCTGTGGTGAGGATAGATGGCAGAAAGGGTAGCAGCCATACATCCATTAGACCCTGTAATGTGACCTCCATCCTCCTTCTGTGCTTGCTGTCATCTACATACGTGAGCACATACATAACCATAACTATCCAGGTAAAAGTCTCCATCAGCTTTGGTCCTATTCAGTTCTCCTAAATGGGGTGGTTTTTTGAGCACGATGGGTTTTAGCATTAAAGCAAATGAACGAAACTCTATACTTCAGCAGCATCAGCAGGAGGGAATGGAGCGAGAGGGTTATTAGAGAAAGGTAACGTGCACATAAAACTGGATAATGTCACCTGCTGCTCCCCATCATGCAACTTAAGAAATGTACAGGAATTTACAACGTACAAATGTTCTGCTTTGTAACTACTGAATTTCACGGTTGCATATTTGCCAGTTGTGAATTTGTAACTGGATATTAGCAATTTCCAAATGGTTGGGATGTTTGTGCACACGTAGTATCTGAAAACATGTAGTAAATATAGGAGATAACCTGCATATTCAGTGCAGAGAGCATGAAAGGAATCAGAAATGCTAAGGCCTTCATGCAGTAAGCTATTAAACTGTTAACAATCACATTAAATATGCAAGCATGGGCTGATGCGATCCCCAAAGCATTTCCATATGGATATAACAGAAACAGTTATAATGTCCAAGTAAGAGGGTTATGGACAAGAAGGTTTAAATGTAATTAAGTCATTAGAAACATTTGCTAGGGCAAACCCCAACTATTATTTCATCCTCTCGTGTACTGGGTTCAACCTGTCAGTGGCACTGCCTTTACACACCAACCCGTGAGAGGTGAAATTTGCAGAACTAAAATAACCTCTGATTTCATTTACGTCTTCTGAAACGGCTCAAGTGTCACTTTTACAGGAGACACTTTCTTCAAAACATATAAAAAGTTATCCTGGTACTAAGTATTAGGTGACCAGAATGTAACACATCACAGCTACCATGTCACATGGTGACATTCACTGGTGGTAACACAGTATTTTAATTATTATTATCTGTTACTATTAAAGCTTTAGAAACTGCCTTTTTATTTTGTGTTTTCTCAACACAACACATCGTTTCATGCCTCTGCCTGGGCTTCCTGTACGTTATTATCCTATCTTATTCTAATTTGCTTCTTTTAATATCATGATGTCATATCTCATTATCATATCCTTGATCATATCATACAAACGGGTGAATACAAAAAGGCAAAGTTGCAAAGTATGCAAAGTTTTAAACATTACTAAAAAACCAATAAAATTTCCAGAATGAACATTTTTCTAAAACAAATATAATTTTTTGCTTAGAAACATTATAGGAGTTTTTTTAAAAAATCATCTCAATTTGGAAGGAAAATTAATTTCCATGCTGAAAGAAAAATTATTAAAATCCCATTAAAAATGAACCTTAAAAATACGCATAAAATACAATGTATTCGTGACATATGGCAGAAAGCCATAATTATCTGCTTCCAGGGATGCTTGCGAATAACAATCCGAATCAATGGGGGAGGTGTTCATTTCCCTTTTCCTTTATTTCCAAACTCTTCCCATGTACCTGTGGGTTGGGAAGTTTGCTCCTTTCCATCAAGGCCCTTTGTTTGTGAGCTGCCCAAGTCCTCAGTATGCACTGTCTTCAGTAATATTGAGAGTTGCACCTTCCTCAAGTCTTTGGCACTGCATGATGAAGCGCTCTATTTATATTAAAATGAAGAAGTTCCTAAGGGAGACATAGAACAGAATGAAACAACAAACAGAGCTTTAGAGACTGGATATGCGAAGTGACAGTGACAACAAAAGGGTAGCTCTCGTGGCCCGAAGGACTGCAGGAAGACTTATAGCACGAGCCACACCGGCGTGAACTTGGCAGCTCTTACAGGCTTAAGAACTTGCCACAAGAAGATGTTTTACAAGGCAGAAGTTAATCAAACAATTTCTCAAGATTGCACATCTTGATTTGGGATGTCATTGACCTAATATGTTGCGGGAGGCTTTGCTATATAATTCAGAGGAATTATTTTAACATCCAACCATATTTCTTCATTTAAATCAGCACACGACTGTGTTGTTATTGTTATGATTTACTTAGTCTAGACAATAGGAGAAACAAGACATAGACGTCGTGTTATACAGCAACTAATGCCCTACCATTTTCAGCTCGAGGGGAGGGAGAAAGTGAATTAAGCTGCTACTGAAATGTGCCCTGAAGGTCAATTTGAATCGGACAAGAGTGCTATAAAGTGGTTTATTGTGGCGGGGGGAGAGCCGTTGTTAAATTGCCTGGAGGACTGTCTCAAACTGACCGTGATGAGGGAAGCGGTGGGCTTGCCGTGACCTCTCCTCTGATGGTACAGGCAATCCAGCTGGCCATCCAGAGGTACTGGCTTTGGGAAGAGTGAAAGGATGGGAATTATTAAAGGTGAATTTATAATATATCGCCATGTATTTTTAGAATGAGGAAAGAAGATCAGATATGATTTTTTGAAGGAAAAAAAAAAAGAGAGGAGGAGGCAGGAGAGGGCATCGTAAACTGCTGTTTTCTCTGCACATTGAGGCTCTGTCTGGTCCAGAAGAACATCGCAGGTGAGGGGCTGTGGTGCTACCAGGAAGGAAGAGTTAGGACTGAGTGTCTGCGAGGGGAATGGGCTTTTATCTGTTTCCATGTTCATCACATGATATTTGACTTCAGTGTATAATTCATGTTTTATATAAAGAAAATATTTGTTGAAGATTCAACCCATCCTTTCTCAGGCTGTCAATTAACCAGTGCCCACTGAGTCCAGAGGGAGAGCCTGTGCTCCATACTGGTTCCAGCACAAATGGGAAGCAGGCTACTCTTGACGTTCCCCAACTGTATTAGCATGTGTTTAAAAAACTTATTTTCAGTTACAACATCTGCTGCAAAAAGAGGGCACCATCTATTGGAAATAAATAAAGTGGTAGTCAGGTACTCTAATGAGCAAACTTGTTCGGGAAAAAATTAATTGTTCCCTGTGGATACAGACCTGCAGATGCTGATCGCGCTGGTAGGGAGGAAAGATCACCCTTTGCAATGCAAAGACATAATTTATCCCATTCCTAACCCACAGGAAGTCAGGCCCAGGGCATATCCTTCTCATCCTTATTTTTTGAAAATAATTTCTGTGAGAAACAAATGAAGCAAAAGTTTTAAAGCATCTGAAAACACTTTCTGTCTTTTAAATTGATGTCAATTTTTTTGTTTGTTTTGGTTTGTTGTGTTTGTTTTTAGTTGACATCATCTTTTTCATGACTGTCATTGCAAGAGGGCAGGAATTGTCAAAGTTAAATGGGAAAAGTTCCGAGAAACAAAAAGCCGGGTGGGGGCGGGGGAACATGACGGACTTTTAACAGATAGTAAATACTTTTTACTTATATAGGGGCACATAGTGACAGGACAAGGGTTAGCGGGTTTAAATTGAAAGATGGGAGATTTGGATTGGACATCAGGAAGAAATTCTTCCCGGAGAGGGTGGGGAGGCACTGGAACAGGTTCCCCAGAGAAGCTGTGGAAGCCCCATCCCTGGAAGTGTCCAAGGCCAGGCTGGATGAGGCTTGGAGCAACCTGGTCTAGTGGAAGGTGTCCCTGCCCATGGCAGGGGGGTTGGAACTGGATGGGCTTTAAGATCCCTTCCAACCCAAACCATCCCATGGACTTCAGACTATATCTACCTCAGGTCATGTTGTCTGACGCGTTAGCATCCCTACCACAGAAAATGTTCACCAAACAAAGATTTCTTGTCAGCACCTCTCGGGGATCCATCACTGTAGAACTCCCTCAGCACCTCCCCAGCTTGCCGTTGCCCTGTGATTAGCAGGAGCTACAGAAGCCATTCTTCACTAATTGCCAATACCCTCTGAATATGGGGAAGGGAGAAAACAAGGAGTGTGGAGAGGACGATTTGGATATTACTTTCCAAATAATATAATATGGGGATTTTTTTGCTTTCTTTGCCCTCAAGAGTAAGATAGTTATGAAGAGACTCAGGACCATTTAAACTGTGTGCAGGCGTAGCTCTGCAAATTATCAATGAAAGGTAGAGGTTGAAGGAAATCTCAATCTTTTTAGTAAACTAGTTGCTCATTCTATCTTGATCCCACTCCTCACCCAAAATTTGATTTGGTTTAATGTTAAAATTCCACTATTTGTTAACAGATAACACGTGAGAGAGGCTTGAGGTATTTTTCAAATATCAGCCAGTCCAGAGTGTGGACTTTCCGCTGCTTCTTGGGATCTCTGCTAAGTCACCTGAGCTGCATTTCTCATGTCAAACTGTCTTTGAGTCACCTTCAAAATACTTGGAGACAGTGAAGGTAAAAATCTGGAGAATGGCAGTGCTGTGGGATCTTTCCTTCTGGCAAAGCACTGTGGAACAGGTACTCCTTTTTTTTTCCATATACTTATAATTTTTTAAGCAAATTTAAGCAAGTTTAAGCAAATAAGCAAATTTATCTGAGGTATGTCGAATGACTTGGAACACATCCTTGGGTCCTTAACCTGTTTTGGCTATATTACAGGTTTCATTTTTCTAGTATCCATTTCTTGATTTTCTTGGTTGAACTAAGACCTCTGATGAAATGAAAAAGAAATTTATAAAGGTTGGTAATTGGCCAGACGTAAAATAAGCATTTCAGAAGAGATTAGGGAAGGTAATGAATCAATGAGAATGCTGCCTATTTAGAGTCAGACACAGGTAGAAATTAAAAGGAAAGATATATATATTTTTTAATGTGTTTTTCTGGTTACACTAG
Organism: Eurypyga helias; assembly: GCF_000690775.1. Lineage (NCBI taxonomy): Eukaryota > Metazoa > Chordata > Aves > Eurypygiformes > Eurypygidae > Eurypyga > Eurypyga helias. Next base: position 62,278 of record NW_010227512.1, on the reverse strand, counting down.
ATTTTTCAAGGATGGTTCTTATGGACATTAAAATATGCATCCTTAAATAGCAGAATATCATGTCCCTGCTGCTGTCACATTGGGGTAATTCTTTGGAGTTGATGGTGTGGCTAATTTAGCTAACAGGAAAAGTACTGTGGGATGTGCCCCTTGTGACCTGTAACTGTGAACTGAACCTCAGAACTCAGCACCAGACTCACACTGCTCCAGAATATCCATACTCCCTCCACCCCCTCACCTTTAAAACTTCAACTAACCTGTTGTGCGTGGTGATCGTTGTGCCAGGTACGATGCTTTGGAGACTCTGGGGGTTGTGCTGGGTTTAGCAACGTATGCTTTATCGTGATTAAAATGCTTGAGACGGTAGCATTAAGTGTAAATGACACTGTGTAACAGCAATTACATATTATTGGTTAGATCTTCTGCTAATGTAAATTCAAATAACGGTGTTTGAGGCCATGTTTCTCTAAGTCACTCTGTAAAGATTTCAAGTAAGAGAGATCAATTTTAATTAAGCACATGTTTTAGAGATCATATAAAAGTGGAGAGAAAGAAATCATATTATTTTACTTGCAGGTTATTGAATATATTGTAGAAGATTAAGGTTCTGCTTTTGTTAATTAGGCTTTTTTATGAAGTTACAGAATTTGGAATTAACAAAGATCAGGAAAAGCTAATTTTTATCTGAGAAAAATTACAAGAATAAAAAAAAATCAAAGGTATACATTAAATTCAGAGACAGAGATAAAGCTGCATTTTTTTTATGATAATGGTTACAGCAAATATCTTTCCATGAAATAATTTGCTTTCTAAACTTCCTAATGCAAAACAGTTTAACTGAACTGTACAGTAGACAGTAGAAATAATCAGATGGCCAAACAGTTGTTTCTTCCAGGCTGGCTCAGCAGTTTAGTACAACGGTGAGGTGTGTGGCATATCAGTTTTTATTTGCTATGGTTATTCCATCAAACTGGTCCTTCATTTTCTGACCAGAGTATAGTATGACTCCAAAAAATCACTCAGAAGAAAAAACAAGACTCGTATTGCGTGAAATGCATTTTCAATGAAAGGAAGGGAGAAACAGGCACCATATATTTGTCGGGCAAATGGGAGCAGGTTGAGCAGTTGCCTCTCTGTACGGCTGCATGCTTGAGGACTTCACTGCCTGTGTGCCTGTGGAAATGGATCATCCCATGTTTCTCTGTGGGCTTACTGATGACCTTGGTGCCTCAGTGGGCTTCCAATGGCTTGGAAGGGGATGTCTTCTAGCACATGGACACAGCAGCAGAGCCTGCCCTGGCCTTGCTCTCCTTCCTACCTGAAACGTCTCATGTTAGCCAACCCCAACTGCCCTACAAAACTCAGCTCTGAAGTTCCTGGGCCTCCTACACCTTGCTTTTGCTTTCTGGACTATGTCCAAGGTCAGAGAGTTTTGTGGGCAATAAGTAAAATGTAGAGCAAGGTCCTTGCTTGTGTAGGGAGGACCTTCCATTATTAGTCTTCTGCATTATGTCACAAAATTTGGAATTAATGAATATCGGGAGAAATGCAATTTTTAACATAGGGAAGTCACGAGAATGAAAGAAAAACCCATGATATACAAGGTTAATGCACTTCCTGCAGGAAGAAGAAGAAGGGCAATTCCAACCCACTTTTATTCATCAGGTTTTTAATTGCTGCTGTAATCATTGGACATTATATATATGGCCACACTGAACAGCCTGGTCACTAAAGGTCACCGGGTTAAGGCAATGTTTTGTACCATGTTGTGAGGAAGACTGTGTTTATTTTAGTGGTAGTAGATCTGTTCCTGTTGCTATATTTTGATTTAAAATTTATCATATCTTTTTTCTCAGAAGACCTGAAACACAGATACTGTATGCGAAGACAGGCCAAATTTGCCTCTTCACTATAAATAAACACTGTAAGAAAATTAAGGTGCAAAACCATGCCTGCTGTAATTGTTGCATACTTATTAGAAGCTTTCCCTTTCCAGATTCTCTGGGTATTTGTTGCCCATGATAATGTGAATACTTAAGGGGAAAGTGTAATTAGCGACTGTGTAGTTCATTCAGTAAACATTTCTGAGCTGTTTGATGTGACTGAACTGAGCGTCACATATAATTTTACACTTTTATCCTACCAGGCAACTGACAGGTCTCTAATCTCAGTCTCAGAGCTTTCACTCTGCTTGAACTTTGCTTCATAGAGGTCATTTTCCAACCACCTGGGAGCAGAAGCCACGTCCGTTAAATCCCACAGAGTCGATAGATGCGATAATAGCTTTAGGCACATTTTCTTAGAACTCAGGGGAAAAGACAATTTCAATAAATGTAAAGCTATACCATCTACAACCCGCAGAATATGTAAGCAAGTCTCATAGGAGCGCATCTTTCTTTTACCTCCTGGCAAGAATCTCTTTAGTAATAACATGTATTTTTTTGTTTTCAATATCAACACTCAGTAAGGTCAAAAAAGTCCCTCACGATGCTGTAAGAAGAGAACAGAGAGGAGGAGAATGCACGAGGCGAAATGACCAGCAAGCTATTCCCTCAGGTTTGGATTATACAGACTATTAAATAGTCTAATACATATTTCTACCCTCGGAGAAAGGCAGATGGCAATAGGGTGTGCGGGCGGTGGTCTGAGCATCATATTGCAAATACTTTGCAAGTGTTAGCTCAACATGCAAACTACTGGTAGGAGAACAGTAGAGACCAAGCATCTGTAAATACACCCTGCTAACATGCTACATAGGCTCGTACACATAACGCTTTGATGTAGTGTACATCCTATAGATCACAGCTCATCAAAACAAGCTTGCAGGTTGTATCTGTCAAGATAATTAACAGACAATTCCTCTCTAGCAGATGTCTGAGATAAGTAGGAAGGACAGTTCTTCCCTTGACATGGCATCAAAGGAGAAACAACTAATATTAAAATAAAATAATGTGAGTTGTTTCAGTTTGATCATAGCTGCCTAACATAAAAATTACCCCCCACTCACCCGATAAAACAACCCCTGCTTGACTGTCAAACTCTCAGACTGAGATGGAAAATAAACTTTATAATTCTTTCAACATTTTTGCTATTGTCTTTGATTTTTTTTCTTTTTCCTTGAATATTTGTGGTGCAAAGGAATAAATCTTGAAAGTAAAGTATCCCCTCCAGCAGAATATTTTACTCCATTTGCCTTGGAGAGTTTCGCTGCAGGGGAGAGAAAAAGGAGAAAAAAAAAAAAAAGCCTTGCAAAGTAGCTGGAACAGATTCAAATTCAATAGCCGGTGAGATTTTCCTTTAAATGATCTTTCTAAATATGACAGTTCAATAGGTCAGTGGTCAATATGAATGTTATCTGCAAGCTGGAGCTATTAATTTCTGCAGCACTGTTCCAGGTGCCGAATGGTAGCCTGATGTTTTGTGCGGCAGCTTTCTCACACATACTCTTAAACGAGCATTAGGCAGAAACAACTGAGCACGTGGTGCTGGTGCTCCCATATTAGAAAGGAAAATAGCTGCTATATTGCAATACAGAATTTTTTTTTTATGTTCTTTTCTATGAAAGGTATTCTGAGTAATGGTCAGCATGGATGGAACAGTATTTCCAACGGTGAGGTGAGAATCTGTACAGCCTCTTGACAAAGGTGAGAGGAACAATGCAGACAAACAGGCTTTAGAATAATTGAGCTCCATTCAAAATTCATAGCAAGACATGGCAAAGGTACTGTGTCTGTACAAGGCTGAAAACTTGCAGGAAATTTTGAAACAGAAAGCCCTAGTATTAGGCTAACAGTATTAGGTGCTGGGAGAAGAACAGGAATTAGGAGCCTCTCTGTAGCAGCTGCTCTTGGAGGAGTTTGGTTCTGCTCCGCTCTGGGTTTGGGATGGGGCTGACACAGAGGCTGCAGTGGGGCAGCAACCCAACATGCAGCATGGGACCCTGAGACCTGCCGGTGGCAGGAAAGGGAGATGAGCTCCTTCCTTGACTCTGATGGGTGTCAGGCACAGGGGGAGGATGCAGGGCAGAGAATTTTCAGGGCTGGAGAGGGCACCCCTGTCCTGATCTGTGCATGCTTATTTTGGAAAGTATCAGCGTGTGTGTGTTGCAGCATCTGCAAGGGACACAGGTAGCAGAGCTGACCCACCTGCCACATCACATTGTCCCACCGTTGATGTTTAGGCTGTGGGCCACTGCCCTGCTAGGTCTGGGTTTCAAACATGTTTTAAAATACTTGGCTTCCCTTCTTATTTCTGCTCACCACTCTGAGCACCATTTTCCATGCTCAGCTCTCACTCCCAAACAAGAGATATCTAGGCCTTATCTTTGTCCTAAGCCTGGTGTTTCTCCTCCAAGTTCATGTATGGCTGTCCAGTAATTCAGGCCACCAAGAGTCTTGCCACTCGTTTCAGACTCAATCACAACATGGAAATTCTAAACACACAGCCCACCAGTGACACTGGGTTATTTTGCACCTTCAGACACATGGCATGGGAATCCTCAGAAGTAGGGCTGCGGTTTTTAACTTGTAAACACCACCAACTGACATTTTCATTTTCCTCCACATCTCTAAGCATGACGTGTCATTTGCACCCTCCCGAAATCCATGGAGTTGCGGTTGTCTGAGCACAACGTGCTAACCTGTTGAGCCATGTGCTTGAAATTAATACTTCCTCGGGGAACCAAGGCTGGACAACCAGTTCTGCGAGAACTTTGGCTCGACACTCTTACTTCATGTGTTTCGGTGGTGCTGCAAGAACCCAGAGAAAACATCAGAGAATTGCTATGGGCAGAGGGAAAACACTGTCAAAGAAACCAATTAAGGAGAGGAAAAGAGCTCAAAAGGTTTGCTCCCTGTTGTACTGAAGCTGGTTATTCTGTTTCGAATCACGGCTGTGGAGCTGATTTTTCTGTTACAATATTTGTGGTTGCAGTCAGGCCAGAAGTGCATATTTGCACTCAGAGGACCTTATTCTTGTCTTTATTTCTGTCTTTTGAGTGGCAACTTTATTTAAGCAAACTGCCACCTCTACATCATTACCCTGGATATGTTTTCTTCTACTCAAGCTCGTCCCTTGGCCAGATTCTTTGCCATATCCTCTCACCCCTTTTGTCATCATCTCTGATTCAAAGATTTACAGTGACTTCTATTTCCATTTGCCGGTGCCTCCAGTTTCAGTCGCTATAGGCAAGTCCAGTCAACCTGTAGCAGCCTATCAATCAGGTCTATTCACTCCACCCAGCTTTGACCAACTCTTCTCTAGGTCCTCTCACTCAAGCTATGTCTAAACCTAGGAGACAATATTCTGGGGTCTTTCCTTCACTCATCCACCCACCTAGATTTTGTTCTCATTGGCCAGTTTGATGGCCTTCTTTTCTACACCCCCTGCCTTTTGTACACACAGACCTCGATGGTGCTGTCGTAGAAATACCTTCACCTGACCTGCCAGGTTTTGGTGTGCTGTGTGGAAGGGTGCAAGCCATTCGAAACCTGATTTTTAAAGTTTGTTATTTGCTTAAGCAATTTTCATCTCTTGGAAACTTGCTGTGGGTGGTTGATTTATTAATAGCACTTTGCGGATACCTGTTTAGAATTTATTTGTCTCACAATATATCCCATGTACAGATAATAAATATAACTGTAATAAGAACAGATTTACTATTTTTATGATCAGTTTATGCCCCCATGTGATTGTAATAAGAAGAACCCAGGTTGGGAAAGAAGACATGAAGCTTTATGATGTCTGTACTCTAATCCTAATCCTCCAATGCAGAGCAGAATCCGTCTGTGCCAGAAAATATCATATGGAAGCCAGAGACCTTTCAGTTTTTACTGCTGCTGTCCCAGATGGAGGTATATATGTGAACACTGCTGAGCTCAGAATTATGGTCCATGACCAGAAGTAACGTGTAGTGCCAGAGGACCTTACTCGTTACAGAGGTAGGTTTAACATATTTATGCTTTACGTGAACGTATGCCTGACGATGGCTCCCAAGGATTGCACTGGCACTCAGGGATTGCTGGGAAGCAAACCTCTGTTTTATTTTAGCCGGATTCTCCCTAGCAGAGCAGCAGTGAGAAAGGATGTTTTGTTGGTCTGTGCTGCTCATCGTTTCTCCTAGGCATTTTTCATTTACCCATTGAGTTTCTGGTAATTTGCTCTTGTGTAACTTGGATGCAAGGGGAAAAGTTATCATTTTAGACCTTTAAAGAGTAAGACACACTAATTGTTTCTATGGCAAATTTTAATAGCTTTTTTGGACTTCTTGCACTGTATTAGATAAGCAACCTTCTTACTCAGAAGTGTCTAAACAGTAATTTATGTAGTAGAACATGTTGATGGTCTAAAAGAGCTTGTTTCCAAAATATGTTTAAACAAAAACAGTATTCAATATGGTATCACAAATAAAACTGAAGCATTGGACGTAATTAGCGAATTCACTGAATTCTACTGCATTTAGTCGATCAGCTCCTTGAAATGGCCACAGATAAGCTTTTATATCTGTGAGCCTCAAGTGACCTCAGGGAAAAGCATTTTCTCTCTTAAAAGCTAGACAGAAAAGGAGTTGAAAAATGTAAAAATGGTTTCTGTAGCATAAAAGCTGAGAGACAAATCTACAAATGGGATCAATCTGCCTTGCTCCTGCTGCCTTAATCCAGCACCTCAGTAATCAATGCCTCCAGTCAGTCCTTCCAGATGAGGTCCTGATTGAGTTCCAGACAATTCCAGTGGTAGGAGGAAGTGTGCTTTTGAAAATAAAGGGCCAGTCTCCTCAGAGGAGCAACTTTATTTTATGTAAAATGTTAAAAGAAACATTTTTCTGCCACTGCAGGATGTGAAGGACTGGATGTCTTTTTGGTGCAGGATGGAGCTCAATATTGTCACCTCAGCCAAATATTCCTGCCTTTAGTCATGCAAAATCGTTGCTTCCATGAGAGAACTATAATAAAGGGCAGAGTTGAGCGATGTGTCTCTGTCCTATAATTTCTAGCTAATCTGAGTCTGTCGCAAAGGAAATAATACAAAACACTAATTTTTTATAAATGCTGGGGATATTAGTAAGGCTGGTCACCTAGTAGGAAAGAAAGCAAAAAATGTTAGAAAAGAAATCTGTCTGGTGCACCTACTTCTAAAATATCCCTGTCAGGGATTTAACTAGTGGGAACACTTATCCCTGAATCAATGCTTTGTCTCTCTGGCCATAAACAGCCATATATTGCTGGTAAACAGCCCTCTGCAAGATACGTGATCATCCTGCAGCTTCTCTTTTCTGCGGGCTGGGCAGACCCATCTTGTGCTAGAGTACATTCCCCAGGGACCGTGGACTGAAAAATACTTGCATCTAGAGTGAAGGCACTGGGGACACAGAAATGCTGTGGTTCTGTTGTAGTACCTATCTGTTAGCACGTTTGCCAGAAAAGCGGTATTAAAATGTCTTTCCTTAGAAGAAGCTTCCAAGGCCAATAATCATATTTTCTAATGGAACTAAAACCAGATTTAGCTGAAACATTTAATCTCTCTCTAGGGTGGGGCAGGCTTGTGATGGATAACAAATCATTAAAAATGTATTTCATCTGGAGAATAATCTTCAGGTATCTGTAAAGAGCAGAGGGATGCCGACGTGATCTTGAGAGGTGGGTTGGTGTAGTCTGTGGGAAAAGGGTGGGTAGATGACATCTTTGTGAGGCTACACAAAATAGCTGGGGTTTACTGCTTAACACTAGCAGATTGTGCTAAATATGCTAGGGAGGTAATTTTTATGTTGGCAAAACACAAATCCATTTTAGCACTGTGCTTCTCCTCAGGTAGCATGTCTTGCTGTCCCAGCAGACCAGAAGAACAAGGAAGAGTGGCATGGCAAGGAAATTGCCTTTTGTTTTGCTCACTCTGCCAACAAGGAAGATTCTTGGTTATCACCATTCCTCTGCTGTTAGCAATTTGCTAAATGCAATGGCCAGCTGATTGCTTCGTTCCTTTGTACACATGATGTGAGGAAAAAAAGTCAAGTCTACACCTTGCCCTTACCTGTACATTTCTTCCTGGTGTGGACAAGGAACCTTGAAGTTCAGCATGGCTGAGGAAGCCTTTGGATGTCCATGTGAGACTCCACGGAGCAATTTCTTTCATCAGCATGCCTGAAAAACAAAGGAAATCCATCCAGAGCTTTCCCCAATCCTGCTCAAAGAGCACAAAGCCTTCAGAAACCCATGTGGCTGAAGAAATGTAATGGTGGTTGCAAGTCAGGCACTAAGAAGTCGGTAAATATTAAACTGGAGTCCTCTTTAATACAGCTCTCTCATGCATGTAACTTGGGACTTAACTTTCAACTGAATAAACACCCACTGAGAATGCAAAATGTTATTATTATTGTTCTCTCATTATGGCAATATATTGCCCAAGAACTTTTCATCATGCAGTGTGTGGGATATACTGTGCTTTGGGACACACGGAAAAGCCGGGGAGAAAATGATGAAAACTTTCATCAGAGCAAGATTTGAATGCCTTTTGGTGATTACTTAATGTCATATTCTGCTTTATAATAGTTCTGTATGATATGAATCCAGTGCCTGAACACTGCAGCCTTGATTCATTCCAGGGAGCCCAACTGGAGAGATGGATGTGAGGCCAGATGACCCGGGATGGATGGGAGATCCGAGTCCTTCTGCAACAACTGGACAAAAGGGATGGCCCAGGTAGCCCAGGTGACACTCAATATCTGTGTTTGTACACATCATTGTTACTCTGATGATTATTGTCCTGCTTCATGGAAAGAATATATAAATGGAAAAAGTTAATATGAACAGTTTAAATTTTTTTGCTGTTTTAAGCAGAGCAGTTAATTATGGGATTGTATTTTCATGAGGAAAAAACTAACTTTGTCAGTTTAAACACAAGAGTTCTTACGCCAAACCCTTAAATATGGGCTGATCTAATTTGCTGCGAAAAAGATTGGCACAATGTTTTCATCTTCCTTTGTTTGCCCTCACTAATCCATCTGCGGCTTCAAGAGGAACCAGTTTGATACCTTGCAGATACGTACACACTCTGCCCATCAAACCGTCCCCAGGGACTAGTGACAGATCAGTCACCATGGAAGAATAAACTGGTTTATGTTCATACCCACTTTGCCTTGCTCTTGGCTTTGGTGATCCATGGATAATATTAGAATTTTCTCATTTTTTCTGTCCTCTTTCTGTCTTCTTTTTATGTTGACATGGACAGCAAAGCAATGCAAAGTTTTTAATATTTTCGAGGATGCGTTAAAATGAATATTGACTTTAATTCTGTTAGCTTACTGGTCATATGTTTTAACTAACTTTCAAATCCAGACAAATATATTTCAGGCTTTCTTAGATGTGAGGAATTGTTAATTTTTTTCTTCAGATAAAAGCTTCGCATGACAGTTTTACATTTCCAAGGTGTTGGAAAACAGGGTGCAAGGTGAAGAGAACAATTCCCCACTTTTCCAGTAACAGAACTGAGGAAACAATTGGATTTTCCCATGCTGATACCTATGTTTTCGCATGAATCCATGCACTAAGTTTCTGTTTTCTCGCAAGCAAAGACCTCAATATGGTTCAAATAAAAATACCCAACGCATTTAAATGAGGAACATAGAATTTCCAGTGGTTTGATTTTGCTCTGAGTCAGGTTTCAGATCAATTTC